>NW_027018106.1:0-80281 GCF_032854445.1 Liolophura sinensis | reverse complement strand
CTGTATCAAGTACCTTGTGTTTTTCACGTACAAATGGTGTGGTTTTTCTACACGTAGATAAAGACATTGAGATTTTCTTGCACTTAGAAGTAAGGCAATTGCTGGGTGAGTTAAATGGGCTTAGCCCAAAGATTTGACGTCTTCTGGGCTACCGAAGGGCACATAACTTATAGTCAAAAGTTGAATATAGTAATGACCAGTCGCGATTGTACAGAGTACAGTGTAGCCGATTTCAATTAACAAAAAGACCAGGCAAAAATGCAAAAGTGGACAAACTGTTCCAGTGCTGCTGGTAAGAGGCTAATCCGACGTATTTTGTGACGACAAATCGAATGGTGCAATCCGCGTTGCTCTCCGACCAATACTTTTGGCTGTAGCGACAATTGAATGATCATTGATGTCATAATCACGTGCCCAGCAACGGCTCTTACTCCATGGAAACCAGGGAAATTTGCAATTTTCAACAGCTGCCGATGCCTGGCTCAATTCCGCATCTTTTGGCACCTTACTGAAGTGGGTCAGTGTTCAGTTGTACTTTTTACAGCAGACTGTATCAAGTACCTTGTGTTTTTCACGTACAAATGGTGTGGTTTTTCTACACGTAGATAAAGACATTGAGATTGTCTTGGACTTAGAAGTGAGACAATTGCTGGGTGAGTTAAATGGGCTTAGCCCAAAGATTTGACGTCTTCTGGGCTACCGAAGGGCACATAACTTATAGTCAAAAGTTGAATATAGTAATGACCAGTCGCGATTGTACAGAGTACAGTTTAGCCGATTTCAATTAACAAAAAGACGAGGCAAAAATGCAAAAGTGGAAAAACTGTTCCAGTGCTACTAGTAGGAGGCTAATCCGACGTATTTTGTGACGAGAAATCGAATGGTGCAAACCGCGTTGCTCTCCGACCAATACTTTTGGCTGTAGCGACAGATCAATGATCATTGATGTCATAATCACGTGCCCAGCAACGGCTCTTACTCCATGGAAACCAGGGATATTTGCAATTTTTCAACAGCTGCCGATGCCTGGCCCAATTCTGCATCTTTTGGCACCTTATAAATGTGGGTCAGTGTTTAGTTGTACTTTTCACAGCAGACTGTATCAAGTACCTTGTGTTTTTTATGTACAAATGGTCTGGTTTTTCTACACGTAGATAAAGACATTGAGATTGTCTTGGACTTAGAAGTAAGACAATTGCTGGGTGAGTTGAATGGGCTTAGCCGAAAGATTTGACGTCTTCTGGGCTACCGAAGGGCACATAACTTATAGTCAAAAGTTGAATATAGTAATGACCAGTCGCGATTTTACAGAGTACAGTGTAGCCGATTTCAATTAACAAAAAGACCAGGTAAAAATGCAAAAGTGGAAAAACTGTTCCAGTGCTGCTGGTAAGAGGCTAATCCGACGTATTTTGTGACGAGAAATCGAATGGTGCAAACCGCGTTGCTCTCCGACCAATACTTTTGGCTGTAGTGACAATTGAATGATCATTTATGTCATAATCACGTGCCCAGCAACGGCTCTTACTCCATGGAAACCAGGGAAATTTGCAATTTTTCAACAACTGCCGATGCCTGGCTCAATTCCGCATCTTTTGGCACCTTACTGAAGTGGGTCAGTGTTCAGTTGTACTTTTTACAGCAGACTGTATCAAGTACCTTGTGTTTTTCATGTACAAATGGTGTGGTTTTTCTACACGTAGATAAAGACATTGAGATTGTCTTGCACTTAGAAGTAAGGCAATTGCTGGGTGAGTTAAATGGGCTTAGCCCAAAGATTTCAGGTCTTCTGGGCTACCGAAGGGCACATAACTTATAGTCAAAAGTTGAATATAGTAATGACCAGTTGCGATTGTACAGAGTGTAGTGTAGCCGGTTTCAAATAACAAAAAGACCAGGCAAAAATGCAAAAGTGGAAAAACTGTTCCAGTGCTGCTGGTAAGAGGCTAATCCGACGTATTTTGTGACGACAAATCGAATGGTGCAAACCGCGTTGCTCTCCGACCAATACTTTTGCCTGTAGTGACAATTGAATGATCATTTATGTCATAATCACGTGCCCAGCAACAGCTCTTACTCCATGGAAACCAGGGAAATTTGCAATTTTTCAACAGCTGCCGATGCCTGGCTCAATTCCGCATCTTTTGGCACCTTATTGAAGTGGGTTAGTGTTCAGTTGTACTTTTTACAGCAGACTGTATCAAGTACCTTGTGTTTTTCATGTACAAATGGTGTGGTTTTTCTACACGTAGATAAAGACATTAAGATTGTCTTGGACTTAGAAGTAAGGCAATTGCTGGGTGAGTTAAATGGGCTTAGCCGATAGATTTGACGTCTTCTGGGCTACCGAAGGGCACATAACTTATAGTCAAAAGTTGAATATAGTAATGACCAGTCGCGATTGTACAGAGTACAGTTTAGCCGATTTCAATTAACAAAAAGACGAAGCAAAAATGCAAAAGTGGAAAAACTGTTCCACTGCTACTAGTAAGAGGCTAATCCGACGTATTTTGTGACGACAAATCGAATGGTGCAAACCGCGTTGCTCTCCGACCAATACTTTTGGCTGTAGCGACAGATCAATGATCATTGATGTCATAATCACGTGCCCAGCAACGGCTCTTACTCCATGGAAACCAGGGATATTTGCAATTTTTCAACAGCTGCCGATGCCTGGCCCAATTCCACATCTTTTGGCACCTTATAAATGTGGGTCAGTGTTTAGTTGTACTTTTCACAGCAGACTGTATCAAGTACCTTGTGTTTTTTATGTACAAATGGTCTGGTTTTTCTACACGTAGATAAAGACATTGAGATTGTCTTGGACTTAGAAGTAAGACAATTGCTGGGTGAGTTGAATGGGCTTAGCCGATAGATTTGACGTCTTCTGGGCTACCGAAGGGCACATAACTTATAGTCAAAAGTTGAATATAGTAATGACCAGTCGCGATTGTACAGAGTACAGTGTAGCCGATTTCAATTAACAAAAAGACCAGGTAAAAATGCAAAAGTGGACAAACTGTTCCAGTGCTGCTGGTAAGAGGCTAATCCGACGTATTTTGTGACGAGAAATCGAATGGTGCAAACCGCGTTGCTCTCCGACCAATACTTTTGGCTGTAGTGACAATTGAATGATCATTTATGTCATAATCACGTGCCCAGCAACGGCTCTTACTCCATGAAAACCAGGGAAATTTGCAATTTTTCAACAGCTGCCAATGCCTGGCTCAATTCCGCATCTTTTGGCACCTTATAAATGTGGGTCAGTGTTCAGTTGTACTTTTTACAGCAGACTGTATCAAGTACCTTGTGTTTTTCACGTACAAATGGTGTGGTTTTTCTACACGTAGATAAAGACATCGAGATTTTCTTGCACTTAGAAGTAAGGCAATTGCTGGGTGAGTTAAATGGGCTTAGCTCAAAGATTTCAGGTCTTCTGGGCTACCGAAGGGCACATAACTTATAGTCAAAAGTTGAATATAGTAATGACCAGTCGCGATTGTACAGAGTACAGTGTAGCCGATTTCAATTAACAAAAAGACCAGGCAAAAATGCAAAAGTAGACAAACTGTTCCAGTGCTGCTGGTAAGAGGCTAATCCGACGTATTTTGTGACGACAAATCGAATGGTGCAAACCGCGTTGCTCTCCGACCAATACTTTTGCCTGTAGTGACAATTGAATGATCATTTATGTCATAATCACGTGCCCAGCAACAGCTCTTACTCCATGGAAACCATGGAAATTTGCAATTTTTCAACAGCTGCCGATGCCTGGCTCAATTCCGCATCTTTTGGCACCTTGCTGAAGTGGGTTAGTGTTCAGTTGTACTTTTTACAGCAGACTGTATCAAGTACCTTGTGTTTTTCACGTACAAATGGTGTGGTTTTTCTACACGTAGATAAAGACATTGAGATTTTCTTGCACTTAGAAGTAAGGCAATTGCTGGGTGAGTTAAATGGGCTTAGCCCAAAGATTTCAGGTCTTCTGGGCTACCGAAGGGCACATAACTTATAGTCAAAAGTTGAATATAGTAATGACCAGTCGCGATTGTACAGAGTACAGTGTAGCCGATTTCAATTAACAAAAAGACCAGGTAAAAATGCAAAAGTGGACAAACTGTTCCAGTGCTGCTGGTAAGAGGCTAATCCGACGTATTTTGTGACGAGAAATCGAATGGTGCAAACCGCGTTGCTCTCCGACCAATACTTTTGGCTGTAGTGACAATTGAATGATAATTTATGTCATAATCACGTGCCCAGCAACGGCTCTTACTCCATGGAAACCAGGGAAATTTGCAATTTTTCAACAACTGCCGATGCCTGGCTCAATTCCGCATCTTTTGGCACCTTACTGAAGTGGGTCAGTGTTCAGTTGTACTTTTTACAGCAGACTGTATCAAGTACCTTGTGGTTTTCACGTACAAATGGTGTGGTTTTTCTACACGTAGATAAAGACATTGAGATTGTCTTGCACTTAGAAGTAAGGCAATTGCAGGGTGAGTTAAATGGGCTTAGCCCAAAGATTTGACGTCTTCTGGGCTACCGAAGGGCACATAACTTATAGTCAAAAGTTGAATATAGTAATGACCAGTCGCGATTGTACAGAGTACAGTTTAGCCGATTTCAATTAACAAAAAGACGAAGCAAAAATGCAAAAGTGGAAAAACTGTTCCAGTGCTACTAGTAAGAGGCTAATCCGACGTATTTTGTGACGAGAAATCGAATGGTGCAAACCGCATTGCTCTCCGACCAATACTTTTGGCTGTAGCGACAGATCAATGATAATTGATGTCATAATCACGTGCCCAGCAACGGCTCTTACTCCATGGAAACCAGGGATATTTGCAATTTTTTAACAGCTGCCGATGCCTGGCCCAATTCCGCATCTTTTGGCACCTTATAAATGTGGGGACAGTGTTTAGTTGTACTTTTCACAGCAGACTGTATCAAGGTACCTTGTGTTTTTTATGTACAAATGGTGTGGTTTTTCTACACGTAGATAAAGACATTGAGATTGTCTTGGACTTAGAAGTAAGGCAATTGCTGGGTGAGTTGAACGGGGCTTAACCGATAGATTTGACGTCTTCTGGGCTACCGAAGGGCACATAACTTATAGTCAAAAGTTGAATATAGTAATGACCAGTCGCGATTGTACAGAGTACAGTGTAGCCGATTTCAATTAACAAAAAGACCAGGTAAAAATGCAAAAGTGGAAAAACTGTTCCAGTGCTGCTGGTAAGAGGCTAATCCGACGTATTTTGTGACGAGAAATCGAATGGTGCAAACCGCGTTGCTCTCCGACCAATACTTTTGGCTGTAGTGACAATTGAATGATCATTTATGTCATAATCACGTGCCCAGCAACGGCTCTTACTCCATGGAAACCAGGGAAATTTGCAATTTTTCAACAGCTGCCGATGCCTGGCTCAATTCCGCATCTTTTGGCACCTTACTGAAGTGGGTCAGTGTTCAGTTGTACTTTTTTACAGCAGACTGTATCAAGTACCTTGTGTTTTTCACGTACAAATGGTGTGGTTTTTCTACACGTAGATAAAGACATTGAGATTGTCCTTGCACTTAGAAGTAAGGCAATTGCTGGGTGAGTTAAATGGGCTTAGCCCAAAGATTTCAGGTCTTCTTGGCTACCGAAGGGCACATAACTTATAGTCAAAAGTTGAATATAGTAATGACCAGTCGCGATTGTACAGAGTGCAGTGTAGCCGGTTTCAAATAACAAAAAGACCAGGCAAAAATGCAAAAGTGGAAAAACTGTTCCAGTGCTGCTGGTAAGAGGCTAATCCGACGTATTTTGTGACGACAAATCGAATGGTGCAAACCGCGTTGCTCTCCGACCAATACTTTTGCCTGTAGTGACAATTGAATGATCATTTATGTCATAATCACGTGCCCAGCAACAGCTCTTACTCCATGGAAACCAGGGAAATTTGCAATTTTTCAACAGCTGCCGATGCCTGGCTCAATTCCGCATCTTTTGGCACCTTATTGAAGTGGGTTAGTGTTCAGTTGTACTTTTTACAGCAGACTGTATCAAGTACCTTGTGTTTTTCATGTACAAATGGTGTGGTTTTTCTACACGTAGATAAAGACATTAAGATTGTCTTGGACTTAGAAGTAAGGCAATTGCTGGGTGAGTTAAATGGGCTTAGCCGAAAGATTTGACGTCTACTGGGCTACCGAAGGGCACATAACTTATAGTCAAAAGTTGAATATAGTAATGACCAGTCGCGATTGTACAGAGTACAGTTTAGCCGATTTCAATTAACAAAAAGACGAAGCAAAAATGCAAAAGTGGAAAAACTGTTCCAGTGCTACTAGTAAGAGGCTAATCCGACGAATTTTGTGACGACAAATCGAATGGTGCAAACCGCGTTGCTCTCCGACCAATACTTTTGGCTGTAGCGACAGATCAATGATCATTGATGTCATAATCACGTGCCCAGCAACGGCTCTTACTCCATGGAAACCAGGGATATTTGCAATTTTTCAACAGCTGCCGATGCCTGGCCCAATTCCACATCTTTTGGCACCTTATAAATGTGGGTCAGTGTTTAGTTGTACTTTTCACAGCAGACTGTATCAAGTACCTTGTGTTTTTTATGTACAAATGGTCTGGTTTTTCTACACGTAGATAAAGACATTGAGATTGTCTTGGACTTAGAAGTAAGGCAATTGCTGGGTGAGTTGAACGGGGCTTAGCCGATAGATTTGACGTCTTCTGGGCTACCGAAGGGCACATAACTTATAGTCAAAAGTTGAATATAGTAATGACCAGTCGCGATTGTACAGAGTACAGTGTAGCCGATTTCAATTAACAAAAAGACCAGGTAAAAATGCAAAAGTGGAAAAACTGTTCCAGTGCTGCTGGTAAGAGGCTAATCCGACGTATTTTGTGACGAGAAATCGAATGGTGCAAACCGCGTTGCTCTCCGACCAATACTTTTGGCTGTAGTGACAATGGAATGATCATTTATGTCATAATCACGTGCCCAGCAACGGCTCTTACTCCATGGGAAACCAGGGAAATTTGCAATTTTTCAACAGCTGCCGATGCCTGGCTCAATTCCGCATCTTTTGGCACCTTACTGAAGTGGGTCAGTGTTCAGTTGTACTTTTTACAGCAGACTGTATCAAGTACCTTGTGTTTTTCACGTACAAATGGTGTGGTTTTTCTACACGTAGATAAAGACATTGAGATTGTCTTGCACTTAGAAGTAAGGCAATTGCTGGGTGAGTTAAATGGGCTTAGCCCAAAGATTTCAGGTCTTCTTGGCTACCGAAGGGCACATAACCTATAGTCAAAGTTGAATATAGTAATGACCAGTCGCGATTGTACAGAGTGCAGTGTAGCCGGTTTCAAATAACAAAAAGACCAGGCAAAAATGCAAAAGTGGAAAAACTGTTCCAGTGCTGCTGGTAAGAGGCTAATCCGACGTATTTTGTGACGAGAAATCGAATGGTGCAAACCGCGTTGCTCTCCGACCAATACTTTTGGCTGTAGTGACAATTGAATGATCATTTATGTCATAATCACGTGCCCAGCAACGGCTCTTACTCCATGGAAACCAGGGAAATTTGCAATTTTTCAACAACTGCCGATGCCTGGCTCAATTCCGCATCTTTTGGCACCTTACTGAAGTGGGTCAGTGTTCAGTTGTACTTTTTACAGCAGACTGTATCAAGTACCTTGTGTTTTTCACGTACAAATGGTGTGGTTTTTCTACACGTAGATAAAGACATTGAGATTGTCTTGCACTTAGAAGTAAGGCAATTGCTGGGTGAGTTAAATGGGCTTAGCCCAAAGATTTCAGGTCTTCTTGGCTACCGAAGGGCACATAACTTATAGTCAAAAGTTGAATATAGTAATGACCAGTCGCGATTGTACAGAGTGCAGTGTAGCCGGTTTCAAATAACAAAAAGACCAGGCAAAAATGCAAAAGTGGAAAAACTGTTCCAGTGCTGCTGGTAAGAGGCTAATCCGACGTATTTTGTGACGACAAATTGAATGGTGCAGACCGCGTTGCTCTCCGACCAATACTTTTGCCTGTAGTGACAATTGAATGATCATTTATGTCATAATCACGTGCCCAGCAACAGCTCTTACTCCATGGAAACCAGGGAAATTTGCAATTTTTCAACAGCTGCCGATGCCTGGCTCAATTCCGCATCTTTTGGCACCTTATTGAAGTGGGTTAGTGTTCAGTTGTACTTTTTACAGCAGACTGTATCAAGTACCTTGTGTTTTTCATGTACAAATGGTGTGGTTTTTCTACACGTAGATAAAGACATTAAGATTGTCTTGGACTTAGAAGTAAGGCAATTGCTGGGTGAGTTAAATGGGCTTAGCCGAAAGATTTGACGTCTTCTGGGCTACCGAAGGGCACATAACTTATAGTCAAAAGTTGAATATAGTAATGACCAGTCGCGATTGTACAGAGTACAGTTTAGCCGATTTCAATTAACAAAAAGACGAAGCAAAAATGCAAAAGTGGAAAAACTGTTCCAGTGCTACTAGTAAAAGGCTAATCCGACGTATTTTGTGACGACAAATCGAATGGTGCAAACCGCGTTGCTCTCCGACCAATACTTTTGGCTGTAGCGACAGATCAATGATCATTGATGTCATAATCACGTGCCCAGCAACGGCTCTTACTCCATGGAAACCAGGGATATTTGCAATTTTTCAACAGCTGCCGATGCCTGGCCCAATTCCACATCTTTTGGCACCTTATAAATGTGGGTCAGTGTTTAGTTGTACTTTTCACAGCAGACTGTATCAAGTACCTTGTGTTTTTTATGTACAAATGGTCTGGTTTTTCTACACGTAGATAAAGACATTGAGATTGTCTTGGACTTAGAAGTAAGACAATTGCTAGGTGAGTTGAATGGGCTTAGCCGAAAGATTTGACGTCTTCTGGGCTACCGAAGGGCACATAACTTATAGTCAAAAGTTGAATATAGTAATGATCAGTCGCGATTGTACAGAGTACAGTTTAGCCGATTTCAATTAACAAAAAGACGAAGCAAAAATGCAAAAGTGGAAAAACTGTTCCAGTGCTACTAGTAAGAGGCTAATCCGACGTATTTTGTGACGAGAAATCGAATGGTGCAAACCGCGTTGCTCTCCGACCAATACTTTTGGCTGTAGCGACAGATCAATGATTATTGATGTCATAATCACGTGCCCAGCAACGGCTCTTACTCCATGGAAACCAGGGATATTTGCAATTTTTTAACAGCTGCCGATGCCTGGCCCAATTCCACATCTTTTGGCACCTTATAAATGTGGGTCAGTGTTTAGTTGTACTTTTCACAGCAGACTGTATCAAGTACCTTGTGTTTTTTATGTACAAATGGTCTGGTTTTTCTACACGTAGATAAAGACATTGAGATTGTCTTGGACTTAGAAGTAAGACAATTGCTGGGTGAGTTGAATGGGCTTAGCCCAAAGATTTCAGGTCTTCTGGGCTACCGAAGGGCACATAACTTATAGTCAAAAGTTGAATATAGTAATGACCAGTCGCGATTGTACAGAGTACAGTGTAGCCGATTTCAATTAACAAAAAGACCAGGCAAAAATGCAAAAGTGGACAAACTGTTCCAGTGCTGCTGGTAAGAGGCTAATCCGACGTATTTTGTGACGAGAAATCGAATGGTGCAAACCGCGTTGCTCTCCGACCAATACTTTTGGCTGTAGCGACAATTGAATGATCATTGATGTCATAATCACGTGCCCAGCAACGGCTCTTACTCCATGGAAACCAGGGAAATTTGCAATTTTTCAACAGCTGCCGATGCCTGGCTCAATTCCGCATCTTTTGGCACCTTATAAATGTGGGTCAGTGTTTAGTTGTACTTTTCACAGCAAACTGTATCAAGTACCTTGTGTTTTTTATGTACAAATGGTGTGGTTTTTCTACACGTAAATAAAGACATTGAGATTGTCTTGGACTTAGAAGTAAGACAATTGCTGGGTGAGTTGAATGGGCTTAGCCGATAGATTTGACGTATTCTGGGCTACCGAAGGGCACATAACTTATAGTCAAAAGTTGAATATAGTAATGACCAGTCGCGATTGTACAGAGTACAGTGTAGCCGATTTCAATTAACAAAAAGACCAGGTAAAAATGCAAAAGTGGAAAAAATGTTCCAGTGCTGCTGGTAAGAGGCTAATCCGACGTATTTTGTGACGAGAAATCGAATGGTGCAAACCGCGTTGCTCTCCGACCAATACTTTTGGCTGTAGTGACAATTGAATGATAATTTATGTCATAATCACGTGCCCAGCAACGGCTCTTACTCCATGGAAACCAGGGAAATTTGCAATTTTTCAACAACTGCCGATGCCTGGCTCAATTCCGCATCTTTTGGCACCTTACTGAAGTGGGTCAGTGTTCAGTTGTACTTTTTACAGCAGACTGTATCAAGTACCTTGTGGTTTTCACGTAGAAATGGTGTGGTTTTTCTACACGTAAAGACATTGAGATTGTCTTGCACTTAGAAGTAAGGCAATTGCTGGGTGTGTTAAATGGGCTTGGCCCAAAGATTTGACGTCTTCTGGGCTACCGAAGGGCACATAACTTATAGTCAAAAGTTGAATATAGTAATGACCAGTCGCGATTGTACAGAGTACAGTTTAGCCAATTTCAATTAACAAAAAGACGAAGCAAAAATGCAAAAGTGGAAAAACTGTTCCAGTGCTACTAGTAAGAGGCTAATCCGACGTATTTTGTGACGAGAAATCGAATGGTGCAAACCGCATTGCTCTCCGACCAATACTTTTGGCTGTAGCGACAGATCAATGATAATTGATGTCATAATCACGTGCCCAGCAACGGCTCTTACTCCATGGAAACCAGGGATATTTGCAATTTTTTACCAGCTGCCGATGCCTGGCCCAATTCCGCATCTTTTGGCACCTTATAAATGTGGGACAGTGTTTAGTTGTACTTTTCACAGCAGACTGTATCAAGTACCTTGTGTTTTTTATGTACAAATGGTGTGGTTTTTCTACACGTAGATAAAGACATTGAGATTGTCTTGGACTTAGAAGTAAGGCAATTGCTGGGTGAGTTGAACGGGCTTAGCCGATAGATTTGACGTCTTCTGGGCTACCGAAGGGCACATAACTTATAGTCAAAAGTTGAATATAGTAATGACCAGTCGCGATTGTACAGAGTACAGTGTAGCCGATTTCAATTAACAAAAAGACCAGGTAAAAATGCAAAAGTGGAAAAACTGTTCCAGTGCTGCTGGTAAGAGGCTAATCCGACGTATTTTGTGACGAGAAATCGAATGGTGCAAACCGCGTTGCTCTCCGACCAATACTTTTGGCTGTAGTGACAATTGAATGATCATTTATGTCATAATCACGTGCCCAGCAACGGCTCTTACTCCATGGAAACCAGGGAAATTTGCAATTTTTCAACAGCTGCCGATGCCTGGCTCAATTCCGCATCTTTTGGCACCTTACTGAAGTGGGTCAGTGTTCAGTTGTACTTTTTACAGCAGACTGTATCAAGTACCTTGTGTTTTTCACGTACAAATGGTGTGGTTTTTCTACACGTAGATAAAGACATTGAGATTGTCTTGCACTTAGAAGTAAGGCAATTGCTGGGTGAGTTAAATGGGCTTAGCCCAAAGATTTCAGGTCTTCTTGGCTACCGAAGGGCACATAACTTATAGTCAAAAGTTGAATATAGTAATGACCAGTCGCGATTGTACAGAGTGCAGTGTAGCCGGTTTCAAATAACAAAAAGACCAGGCAAAAATGCAAAAGTGGAAAAACTGTTCCAGTGCTGCTGGTAAGAGGCTAATCCGACGTATTTTGTGACGACAAATCGAATGGTGCAAACCGCGTTGCTCTCCGACCAATACTTTTGCCTGTAGTGACAATTGAATGATCATTTATGTCATAATCACGTGCCCAGCAACAGCTCTTACTCCATGGAAACCAGGGAAATTTGCAATTTTTCAACAGCTGCCGATGCCTGGCTCAATTCCGCATCTTTTGGCACCTTATTGAAGTGGGTTAGTGTTCAGTTGTACTTTTTACAGCAGACTGTATCAAGTACCTTGTGTTTTTCATGTACAAATGGTGTGGTTTTTCTACACGTAGATAAAGACATTAAGATTGTCTTGGACTTAGAAGTAAGGCAATTGCTGGGTGAGTTAAATGGGCTTAGCCCAAAGATTTGACGTCTTCTGGGCTACCGAAGGGCACGGCACATAACTTATAGTCAAAAGTTGAATATAGTAATGACCAGTCGCGATTGTACAGAGTACAGTTTAGCCGATTTCAATTAACAAAAAGACGAAGCAAAAATGCAAAAGTGGAAAAACTGTTCCAGTGCTACTAGTAAGAGGCTAATCCGACGTATTTTGTGACGACAAATCGAATGGTGCAAACCGCGTTGCTCTCCGACCAATACTTTTGGCTGTAGCGACAGATCAATGATCATTGATGTCATAATCACGTGCCCAGCAACGGCTCTTACTCCATGGAAACCAGGGATATTTGCAATTTTTCAACAGCTGCCGATGCCTGGCCCAATTCCACATCTTTTGGCACCTTATAAATGTGGGTCAGTGTTTAGTTGTACTTTTCACAGCAGACTGTATCAAGTACCTTGTGTTTTTTATGTACAAATGGTCTGGTTTTTCTACACGTAGATAAAGACATTGAGATTGTCTTGGACTTAGAAGTAAGACAATTGCTAGGTGAGTTGAATGGGCTTAGCAGAAAGATTTGACGTCTTCTGGGCTACCGAAGGGGACATAACTTATAGTCAAAAGTTGAATATAGTAATGACCAGTCGCGATTGTACAGAGTACAGTGTAGCCGATTTCAATTAACAAAAAGACCAGGCAAAAATGCAAAAGTGGACAAACTGTTCCAGTGCTGCTGGTAAGAGGCTAATCCGACGTATTTTGTGACGACAAATCGAATGGTGCAAACCGCGTTGCTCTCCGACCAATACTTTTGCCTGTAGTGACAATTGAATGATCATTTATGTCATAATCACGTGCCCAGCAACAGCTCTTACTCCATGGAAACCAGGGAAATTTGCAATTTTTCAACAGCTGCCGATGCCTGGCTCAATTCCGCATCTTTTGGCACCTTACTGAAGTGGGTTAGTGTTCAGTTGTACTTTTTACAGCAGACTGTATCAAGTACCTTGTGTTTTTCATGTACAAATGGTGTGGTTTTTCTACACGTAGATAAAGACATTAAGATTGTCTTGGACTTAGAAGTAAGGCAATTGCTGGGTGAGTTAAATGGGCTTAGCCGAAAGATTTGACGTCTTCTGGCTACCGAAGGGCACATAACTTATAGTCAAAAGTTGAATATAGTAATGACCAGTCGCAATTGTACAGAGTACAGTTTAGCCGATTTCAATTAACAAAAAGACGAAGCAAAAATGCAAAAGTGGAAAAACTGTTCCAGTGCTACTAGTAAGAGGCTAATCCGACGTATTTTGTGACGACAAATCGAATGGTGCAAACCGCGTTGCTCTCCGACCAATACTTTTGGCTGTAGCGACAGATCAATGATCATTGATGTCATAATCACGTGCCCAGCAACGGCTCTTACTCCATGGAAACCAGGGATATTTGCAATTTTTCAACAGCTGCCGATGCCTGGCCCAATTCCACATCTTTTGGCACCTTATAAATGTGGGTCAGTGTTTAGTTGTACTTTTCACAGCAGACTGTATCAAGTACCTTGTGTTTTTTATGTACAAATGGCCTGGTTTTTCTACACGTAGATAAAGACATTGAGATTGTCTTGGACTTAGAAGTAAGGCAATTGCTGGGTGAGTTGAACGGGCTTAGCTGATAGATTTGACGTCTTCTGGGCTACCGAAGGGCACATAACTTATAGTCAAAAGTTGAATATAGTAATGACCAGTCGCGATTGTACAGAGTACAGTGTAGCCGATTTCAATTAACAAAAAGACCAGGTAAAAATGCAAAAGTGGAAAAAACTGTTCCAGTGCTGCTGGTAAGAGGCTAATCCGACGTATTTTGTGACGAGAAATCGAATGGTGCAAACCGCGTTGCTCTCCGACCAGTACTTTTGGCTGTAGTGACAATTGAATGATCATTTATGTCATAATCACGTGCCCAGCAACGGCTCTTACTCCATGGAAACCAGGGAAATTTGCAATTTTTCAACAGCTGCCGATGCCTGGCTCAATTCCGCATCTTTTGGCACCTTACTGAAGTGGGTTAGTGTTCAGTTGTACTTTTTACAGCAGACTGTATCAAGTACCTTGTGTTTTTCATGTACAAATGGTGTGGTTTTTCTACACGTAGATAAAGACATTGAGATTGTCTTGCACTTAGAAGTAAGGCAATTGCTGGGTGAGTTAAATGGGCTTAGCCCAAAGATTTTAGGTCTTCTGGCTACCGAAGGGCACATAACTTATAGTCAAAAGTTGAATATAGTAATGACCAGTCGCGATTGTACAGAGTACAGTTTAGCCGATTTCAATTAACAAAAAGACGAAGCAAAAATGCAAAAGTGGAAAAACTGTTCCAGTGCTACTAGTAAGAGGCTAATCCGACGTATTTTGTGACGACAAATCGAATGGTGCAAACCGCGTTGCTCTCCGACCAATACTTTTGGCTGTAGCGACAGATCAATGATCATTGATGTCATAATCACGTGCCCAGCAACGGCTCTTACTCCATGGAAACCAGGGATATTTGCAATTTTTCAACAGCTGCCGATGCCTGGCCCAATTCCACATCTTTTGGCACCTTATAAATGTGGGTCAGTGTTTAGTTGTACTTTTCACAGCAGACTGTATCAAGTACCTTGTGTTTTTTATGTACAAATGGTCTGGTTTTTTCTACACGTAGATAAAGACATTGAGATTGTCTTGGACTTAGAAGTAAGACAATTGCTAGGTGAGTTGAATGGGCTTAGCAGAAAGATTTGACGTCTTCTGGGCTACCGAAGGGCACATAACTTATAGTCAAAAGTTGAATATAGTAATGACCAGTCGCGATTGTACAGAGTACAGTGTAGCCGATTTCAATTAACAAAAAGACCAGGTAAAAATGCAAAAGTGGAAAAACTGTTCCAGTGCTGCTGGTAAGAGGCTAATCCGACGTATTTTGTGACGAGAAATCGAATGGTGCAAACCGCGTTGCTCTCCGACCAATACTTTTGGCTGTAGTGACAATTGAATGATCATTTATGTCATAATCACGTGCCCAGCAACGGCTCTTACTCCATGGAAACCAGGGAAATTTGCAATTTTTCAACAGCTGCCGATGCCTGGCTCAATTCCGCATCTTTTGGCACCTTACTGAAGTGGGTCAGTGTTCAGTTGTACTTTTTACAGCAGACTGTATCAAGTACCTTGTGTTTTTCACGTACAAATGGTGTGGTTTTTCTACACGTAGATAAAGACATTGAGATTGTCTTGCACTTAGAAGTAAGGCAATTGCTGGGTGAGTTAAATGGGCTTAGCCCAAAGATTTCAGGTCTTTCATGGCTACCGAAGGGCACATAACTTATAGTCAAAAGTTGAATATAGTAATGACCAGTCGCGATTGTACAGAGTGCAGTGTAGCCGGTTTCAAATAACAAAAAGACCAGGCAAAAATGCAAAAGTGGAAAAACTGTTCCAGTGCTGCTGGTAAGAGGCTAATCCGACGTATTTTGTGACGACAAATCGAATGGTGCAGACCGCGTTGCTCTCCGACCAATACTTTTGCCTGTAGTGACAATTGAATGATCATTTATGTCATAATCACGTGCCCAGCAACAGCTCTTACTCCATGGAAACCAGGGAAATTTGCAATTTTTCAACAGCTGCCGATGCCTGGCTCAATTCCGCATCTTTTGGCACCTTATTGAAGTGGGTTAGTGTTCAGTTGTACTTTTTACAGCAGACTGTATCAAGTACCTTGTGTTTTTCATGTACAAATGGTGTGGTTTTTCTACACGTAGATAAAGACATTGAGATTGTCTTGCACTTAGAAGTAAGGCAATTGCTGGGTGAGTTAAATGGGCTTAGCCCAAAGATTTCAGGTCTTCTGGGCTACCGAAGGGCACATAACTTATAGTCAAAAGTTGAATATAGTAATGACCAGTCGCGATTGTACAGAGTACAGTTTAGCCGATTTCAATTAACAAAAAGACGAAGCAAAAATGCAAAAGTGGAAAAACTGTTCCAGTGCTACTAGTAAGAGGCTAATCCGACGTATTTTGTGACGACAAATCGAATGGTGCAAACCGCGTTGCTCTCCGACCAATACTTTTGGCTGTAGCGACAGATCAATGATCATTGATGTCATAATCACGTGCCCAGCAACGGCTCTTACTCCATGGAAACCAGGGATATTTGCAATTTTTCAACAGCTGCCGATGCCTGGCCCAATTCCACATCTTTTGGCACCTTATAAATGTGGGTCAGTGTTTAGTTGTACTTTTCACAGCAGACTGTATCAAGTACCTTGTGTTTTTTATGTACAAATGGTCTGGTTTTTCTACACGTAGATAAAGACATTGAGATTGTCTTGGACTTAGAAGTAAGACAATTGCTAGGTGAGTTGAATGGGCTTAGCAGAAAGATTTGACGTCTTCTGGGCTACCGAAGGGGACATAACTTATAGTCAAAAGTTGAATATAGTAATGACCAGTCGCGATTGTACAGAGTACAGTGTAGCCGATTTCAATTAACAAAAAGACCAGGCAAAAATGCAAAAGTGGACAAACTGTTCCAGTGCTGCTGGTAAGAGGCTAATCCGACGTATTTTGTGACGACAAATCGAATGGTGCAAACCGCGTTGCTCTCCGACCAATACTTTTGCCTGTAGTGACAATTGAATGATCATTTATGTCATAATCACGTGCCCAGCAACAGCTCTTACTCCATGGAAACCAGGGAAATTTGCAATTTTTCAACAGCTGCCGATGCCTGGCTCAATTCCGCATCTTTTGGCACCTTACTGAAGTGGGTTAGTGTTCAGTTGTACTTTTTACAGCAGACTGTATCAAGTACCTTGTGTTTTTCATGTACAAATGGTGTGGTTTTTCTACACGTAGATAAAGACATTAAGATTGTCTTGGACTTAGAAGTAAGGCAATTGCTGGGTGAGTTAAATGGGCTTAGCCGAAAGATTTGACGTCTTCTGGGCTACCGAAGGGCACATAACTTATAGTCAAAAGTTGAATATAGTAATGACCAGTCGCAATTGTACAGAGTACAGTTTAGCCGATTTCAATTAACAAAAAGACGAAGCAAAAATGCAAAAGTGGAAAAACTGTTCCAGTGCTACTAGTAAGAGGCTAATCCGACGTATTTTGTGACGACAAATCGAATGGTGCAAACCGCGTTGCTCTCCGACCAATACTTTTGGCTGTAGCGACAGATCAATGATCATTGATGTCATAATCACGTGCCCAGCAACGGCTCTTACTCCATGGAAACCAGGGATATTTGCAATTTTTCAACAGCTGCCGATGCCTGGCCCAATTCCACATCTTTTGGCACCTTATAAATGTGGGTCAGTGTTTAGTTGTACTTTTCACAGCAGACTGTATCAAGTACCTTGTGTTTTTTATGTACAAATGGCCTGGTTTTTCTACACGTAGATAAAGACATTGAGATTGTCTTGGACTTAGAAGTAAGGCAATTGCTGGGTGAGTTGAACGGGCTTAGCCGATAGATTTGACGTCTTCTGGGCTACCGAAGGGCACATAACTTATAGTCAAAAGTTGAATATAGTAATGACCAGTCGCGATTGTACAGAGTACAGTGTAGCCGATTTCAATTAACAAAAAGACCAGGTAAAAATGCAAAAGTGGAAAAACTGTTCCAGTGCTGCTGGTAAGAGGCTAATCCGACGTATTTTGTGACGAGAAATCGAATGGTGCAAACCGCGTTGCTCTCCGACCAATACTTTTGGCTGTAGTGACAATTGAATGATCATTTATGTCATAATCACGTGCCCAGCAACGGCTCTTACTCCATGGAAACCAGGGAAATTTGCAATTTTTCAACAGCTGCCGATGCCTGGCTCAATTCCGCATCTTTTGGCACCTTACTGAAGTGGGTTAGTGTTCAGTTGTACTTTTTACAGCAGACTGTATCAAGTACCTTGTGTTTTTCATGTACAAATGGTGTGGTTTTTCTACACGTAGATAAAGACATTGAGATTGTCTTGCACTTAGAAGTAGGGCAATTGCTGGGTGAGTTAAATGGGCTTAGCCCAAAGATTTCAGGTCTTCTGGGCTACCGAAGGGCACATAACTTATAGTCAAAAGTTGAATATAGTAATGACCAGTCGCGATTGTACAGAGTACAGTTTAGCCGATTTCAATTAACAAAAAGACGAAGCAAAATGCAAAAGTGGAAAAACTGTTCCAGTGCTACTAGTAAGAGGCTAATCCGACGTATTTTGTGACGACAAATCGAATGGTGCAAACCGCGTTGCTCTCCGACCAATACTTTTGGCTGTAGCGACAGATCAATGATCATTGATGTCATAATCACGTGCCCAGCAACGGCTCTTACTCCATGGAAACCAGGGATATTTGCAATTTTTCAACAGCTGCCGATGCCTGGCCCAATTCCACATCTTTTGGCACCTTATAAATGTGGGTCAGTGTTTAGTTGTACTTTTCACAGCAGACTGTATCAAGTACCTTGTGTTTTTTATGTACAAATGGTGTGGTTTTTCTACACGTAGATAAAGACATTGAGATTGTCTTGGACTTAGAAGTAAGGCAATTGCTGGGTGAGTTGAACGGGCTTAGCCGATAGATTTGACGTCTTCTGGGCTACCGAAGGGCACATAACTTATAGTCAAAAGTTGAATATAGTAATGACCAGTCGCGATTGTACAGAGTACAGTGTAGCCGATTTCAATTAACAAAAAGACCAGGTAAAAATGCAAAAGTGGAAAAACTGTTCCACTGCTGCTGGTAAGAGGCTAATCCGACGTATTTTGTGACGAGAAATCGAATGGTGCAAACCGCGTTGCTCTCCGACCAATACTTTTGGCTGTAGTGACAATTGAATGATCATTTATGTCATAATCACGTGCCCAGCAACGGCTCTTACTCCATGGAAACCAGGGAAATTTGCAATTTTTCAACAGCTGCCGATGCCTGGCTCAATTCCGCATCTTTTGGCACCTTACTGAAGTGGGTCAGTGTTCAGTTGTACTTTTTACAGCAGACTGTATCAAGTACCTTGTGTTTTTCACGTACAAATGGTGTGGTTTTTCTACACGTAGATAAAGACATTGAGATTGTCTTGCACTTAGAAGTAAGGCAATTGCTGGGTGAGTTAAATGGGCTTAGCCCAAAGATTTCAGGTCTTTCATGGCTACCGAAGGGCACATAACTTATAGTCAAAAGTTGAATATAGTAATGACCAGTCGCGATTGTACAGAGTGCAGTGTAGCCGGTTTCAAATAACAAAAAGACCAGGCAAAAATGCAAAAGTGGAAAAACTGTTCCAGTGCTGCTGGTAAGAGGCTAATCCGACGTATTTTGTGACGACAAATCGAATGGTGCAGACCGCGTTGCTCTCCGACCAATACTTTTGCCTGTAGTGACAATTGAATGATCATTTATGTCATAATCACGTGCCCAGCAACAGCTCTTACTCCATGGAAACCAGGGAAATTTGCAATTTTTCAACAGCTGCCGATGCCTGGCTCAATTCCGCATCTTTTGGCACCTTATTGAAGTGGGTTAGTGTTCAGTTGTACTTTTTACAGCAGACTGTATCAAGTACCTTGTGTTTTTCATGTACAAATGGTGTGGTTTTTCTACACGTAGATAAAGACATTGAGATTGTCTTGCACTTAGAAGTAAGGCAATTGCTGGGTGAGTTAAATGGGCTTAGCCCAAAGATTTTAGGTCTTCTGGGCTACCGAAGGGCACATAACTTATAGTCAAAAGTTGAATATAGTAATGACCAGTCGCGATTGTACAGAGTACAGTTTAGCCGATTTCAATTAACAAAAAGACGAAGCAAAAATGCAAAAGTGGAAAAACTGTTCCAGTGCTACTAGTAAGAGGCTAATCCGACGTATTTTGTGACGACAAATCGAATGGTGCAAACCGCGTTGCTCTCCGACCAATACTTTTGGATGTAGCGACAGATCAATGATCATTGATGTCATAATCACGTGCCCAGCAACGGCTCTTACTCCATGGAAACCAGGGATATTTGCAATTTTTCAACAGCTGCCGATGCCTGGCCCAATTCCACATCTTTTGGCACCTTATAAATGTGGGTCAGTGTTTAGTTGTACTTTTCACAGCAGACTGTATCAAGTACCTTGTGTTTTTTATGTACAAATGGTCTGGTTTTTCTACACGTAGATAAAGACATTGAGATTGTCTTGGACTTAGAAGTAAGACAATTGCTAGGTGAGTTGAATGGGCTTAGCAGAAAGATTTGACGTCTTCTGGGCTACCGAAGGGGACATAACTTATAGTCAAAAGTTGAATATAGTAATGACCAGTCGCGATTGTACAGAGTACAGTGTAGCCGATTTCAATTAACAAAAAGACCAGGCAAAAATGCAAAAGTGAACAAACTGTTCCAGTGCTGCTGGTAAGAGGCTAATCCGACGTATTTTGTGACGACAAATCGAATGGTGCAAACCGCGTTGCTCTCCGACCAATACTTTTGCCTGTAGTGACAATTGAATGATCATTTATGTCATAATCACGTGCCCAGCAACGGCTCTTACTCCATGGAAACCAGGGAAATTTGCAATTTTTCAACAGCTGCCGATGCCTGGCTCAATTCCGCATCTTTTGGCACCTTACTGAAGTGGGTTAGTGTTCAGTTGTACTTTTTACAGCAGACTGTATCAAGTACCTTGTGTTTTTCATGTACAAATGGTGTGGTTTTTCTACACGTAGATAAAGACATTAAGATTGTCTTGGACTTAGAAGTAAGGCAATTGCTGGGTGAGTTAAATGGGCTTAGCCGAAAGATTTGACGTCTTCTGGGCTACCGAAGGGCACATAACTTATAGTCAAAAGTTGAATATAGTAATGACCAGTCGCAATTGTACAGAGTACAGTTTAGCCGATTTCAATTAACAAAAAGACGAAGCAAAAATGCAAAAGTGGAAAAACTGTTCCAGTGCTACTAGTAAGAGGCTAATCCGACGTATTTTGTGACGACAAATCGAATGGTGCAAACCGCGTTGCTCTCCGACCAATACTTTTGGCTGTAGCGACAGATCAATGATCATTGATGTCATAATCACGTGCCCAGCAACGGCTCTTACTCCATGGAAACCAGGGATATTTGCAATTTTTCAACAGCTGCCGATGCCTGGCCCAATTCCACATCTTTTGGCACCTTATAAATGTGGGTCAGTGTTTAGTTGTACTTTTCACAGCAGACTGTATCAAGTACCTTGTGTTTTTTATGTACAAATGGCCTGGTTTTTCTACACGTAGATAAAGACATTGAGATTGTCTTGGACTTAGAAGTAAGGCAATTGCTGGGTGAGTTGAACGGGCTTAGCCGATAGATTTGACGTCTTCTGGGCTACCGAAGGGCACATAACTTATAGTCAAAAGTTGAATATAGTAATGACCAGTCGCGATTGTACAGAGTACAGTGTAGCCGATTTCAATTAACAAAAAGACCAGGTAAAAATGCAAAAGTGGAAAAACTGTTCCAGTGCTGCTGGTAAGAGGCTAATCCGACGTATTTTGTGACGAGAAATCGAATGGTGCAAACCGCGTTGCTCTCCGACCAATACTTTTGGCTGTAGTGACAATTGAATGATCATTTATGTCATAATCACGTGCCCAGCAACGGCTCTTACTCCATGGAAACCAGGGAAATTTGCAATTTTTCAACAGCTGCCGATGCCTGGCTCAATTCCGCATCTTTTGGCACCTTACTGAAGTGGGTCAGTGTTCAGTTGTACTTTTTACAGCAGACTGTATCAAGTACCTTGTGTTTTTCACGTACAAATGGTGTCGTTTTTCTACACGTAGATAAAGACATTGAGATTGTCTTGCACTTAGAAGTAAGGCAATTGCTGGGTGAGTTAAATGGGCTTAGCCCAAAGATTTCAGGTCTTCTTGGCTACCGAAGGGCACATAACTTAGAGTCAAAAGTTGAATATAGTAATGACCAGTCGCGATTGTACAGAGTGCAGTGTAGCCGGTTTCAAATAACAAAAAGACCAGGCAAAAATGCAAAAGTGGAAAAACTGTTCCAGTGCTGCTGGTAAGAGGCTAATCCGACGTATTTTGTGACGACAAATCGAATGGTGCAAACCGCGTTGCTCTCCGACCAATACTTTTGCCTGTAGTGACAATTGAATGATCATTTATGTCATAATCACGTGCCCAGCAACAGCTCTTACTCCATGGAAACCAGGGAAATTTGCAATTTTTCAACAGCTGCCGATGCCTGGCTCAATTCCGCATCTTTTGGCACCTTATTGAAGTGGGTTAGTGTTCAGTTGTACTTTTTACAGCAGACTGTATCAAGTACCTTGTGTTTTTCATGTACAAATGGTGTGGTTTTTCTACACGTAGATAAAGACATTAAGATTGTCTTGGACTTAGAAGTAAGGCAATTGCTGGGTGAGTTAAATGGGCTTAGCCCAAAGATTTGACGTCTTCTGGGCTACCGAAGGGCACATAACTTATAGTCAAAAGTTGAATATAGTAATGACCAGTCGCGATTGTACAGAGTACAGTTTAGCCGATTTCAATTAACAAAAAGACGAAGCAAAAATGCAAAAGTGGAAAAACTGTTCCAGTGCTACTAGTAAGAGGCTAATCCGACGTATTTTGTGACGACAAATCGAATGGTGCAAACCGCGTTGCTCTCCGACCAGTACTTTTGGCTGTAGCGACAGATCAATGATCATTGATGTCATAATCACGTGCCCAGCAACGGCTCTTACTCCATGGAAACCAGGGATATTTGCAATTTTTCAACAGCTGCCGATGCCTGGCCCAATTCCACATCTTTTGGCACCTTATAAATGTGGGTCAGTGTTTAGTTGTACTTTTCACAGCAGACTGTATCAAGTACCTTGTGTTTTTTATGTACAAATGGTCTGGTTTTTCTACACGTAGATAAAGACATTGAGATTGTCTTGGACTTAGAAGTAAGGCAATTGCTGGGTGAGTTGAACGGGCTTAGCCGATAGATTTGACGTCTTCTGGGCTACCGAAGGGCACATAACTTATAGTCAAAAGTTGAATATAGTAATGACCAGTCGCGATTGTACAGAGTACAGTGTAGCCGATTTCAATTAACAAAAAGACCAGGTAAAAATGCAAAAGTGGAAAAACTGTTCCAGTGCTGCTGGTAAGAGGCTAATCCGACGTATTTTGTGACGAGAAATCGAATGGTGCAAACCGCGTTGCTCTCCGACCGATACTTTTGGCTGTAGTGACAATTGAATGATCATTTATGTCATAATCACGTGCCCAGCAACAGCTCTTACTCCATGGAAACCAGGGAAATTTGCAATTTTTCAACAGCTGCCGATGCCTGGCTCAATTCCGCATCTTTTGGCACCTTATTGAAGTGGGTTAGTGTTCAGTTGTACTTTTTACAGCAGACTGTATCAAGTACCTTGTGTTTTTCATGTACAAATGGTGTGGTTTTTCTACACGTAGATAAAGACATTAAGATTGTCTTGGACTTAGAAGTAAGGCAATTGCTGGGTGAGTTAAATGGGCTTAGCCGAAAGATTTGACGTCTTCTGGGCTACCGAAGGGCACATAACTTATAGTCAAAAGTTGAATATAGTAATGACCAGTCGCGATTGTACAGAGTACAGTTTAGCCGATTTCAAATAACAAAAAGACGAGGCAAAAATGCAAAAGTGGAAAAACTGTTCCAGTGCTACTAGTAAGAGGCTAATCCGACGTATTTTGTGACGACAAATCGAATGGTGCAAACCGCGTTGCTCTCCGACCAATACTTTTGGCTGTAGCGACAGATCAATGATCATTGATGTCATAATCACGTGCCCAGCAACGGCTCTTACTCCATGGAAACCAGGGATATTTGCAATTTTTCAACAGCTGCCGATGCCTGGCCCAATTCCACATCTTTTGGCACCTTATAAATGTGGGTCAGTGTTTAGTTGTACTTTTCACAGCAGACTGTATCAAGTACCTTGTGTTTTTTATGTACAAATGGTCTGGTTTTTCTACACGTAGATAAAGACATTGAGATTGTCTTGGACTTAGAAGTAAGGCAATTGCTGGGTGAGTTGAACGGGCTTAGCCGATAGATTTGACGTCTTCTGGGCTACCGAAGGGCACATAACTTATAGTCAAAAGTTGAATATAGTAATGACCAGTCGCGATTGTACAGAGTACAGTGTAGCCGATTTCAATTAACAAAAAGACCAGGTAAAAATGCAAAAGTGGAAAAACTGTTCCAGTGCTGCTGGTAAGAGGCTAATCCGACGTATTTTGTGACGAGAAATCGAATGGTGCAAACCGCGTTGCTCTCCGACCGATACTTTTGGCTGTAGTGACAATTGAATGATCATTTATGTCATAATCACGTGCCCAGCAACGGCTCTTACTCCATGGAAACCAGGGAAATTTGCAATTTTTCAACAGCTGCCGATGCCTGGCTCAATTCCGCATCTTTTGGCACCTTACTGAAGTGGGTCAGTGTTCAGTTGTACTTTTTACAGCAGACTGTATCAAGTACCTTGTGTTTTTCACGTACAAATGGTGTGGTTTTTCTACACGTAGATAAAGACATTGAGATTGTCTTGCACTTAGAAGTAAGGCAATTGCTGGGTGAGTTAAATGGGCTTAGCCCAAAGATTTCAGGTCTTTCATGGCTACCGAAGGGCACATAACTTATAGTCAAAAGTTGAATATAGTAATGACCAGTCGCGATTGTACAGAGTGCAGTGTAGCCGGTTTCAAATAACAAAAAGACCAGGCAAAAATGCAAAAGTGGAAAAACTGTTCCAGTGCTGCTGGTAAGAGGCTAATCCGACGTATTTTGTGACGACAAATCGAATGGTGCAGACCGCGTTGCTCTCCGACCAATACTTTTGCCTGTAGTGACAATTGAATGATCATTTATGTCATAATCACGTGCCCAGCAACAGCTCTTACTCCATGGAAACCAGGGAAATTTGCAATTTTTCAACAGCTGCCGATGCCTGGCTCAATTCCGCATCTTTTGGCACCTTATTGAAGTGGGTTAGTGTTCAGTTGTACTTTTTACAGCAGACTGTATCAAGTACCTTGTGTTTTTTCATGTACAAATGGTGTGGTTTTTCTACACGTAGATAAAGACATTGAGATTGTCTTGCACTTAGAAGTAAGGCAATTGCTGGGTGAGTTAAATGGGCTTAGCCCAAAGATTTCAGGTCTTCTGGGCTACCGAAGGGCACATAACTTATAGTCAAAAGTTGAATATAGTAATGACCAGTCGCGATTGTACAGAGTACAGTTTAGCCGATTTCAATTAACAAAAAGACGAAGCAAAAATGCAAAAGTGGAAAAACTGTTCCAGTGCTACTAGTAAGAGGCTAATCCGACGTATTTTGTGACGACAAATCGAATGGTGCAAACCGCGTTGCTCTCCGACCAATACTTTTGGCTGTAGCGACAGATCAATGATCATTGATGTCATAATCACGTGCCCAGCAACGGCTCTTACTCCATGGAAACCAGGGATATTTGCAATTTTTCAACAGCTGCCGATGCCTGGCCCAATTCCACATCTTTTGGCACCTTATAAATGTGGGTCAGTGTTTAGTTGTACTTTTCACAGCAGACTGTATCAAGTACCTTGTGTTTTTTATGTACAAATGGTGTGGTTTTTCTACACGTAGATAAAGACATTGAGATTGTCTTGGACTTAGAAGTAAGGCAATTGCCGGGTGAGTTGAACGGGCTTAGCCGATAGATTTGACGTCTTCTGGGCTACCGAAGGGCACATAACTTATAGTCAAAAGTTGAATATAGTAATGACCAGTCGCGATTGTACAGAGTACAGTGTAGCCGATTTCAATTAACAAAAAGACCAGGTAAAAATGCAAAAGTGGAAAAACTGTTCCAGTGCTGCTGGTAAGAGGCTAATCCGACGTATTTTGTGACGAGAAATCGAATGGTGCAAACCGCGTTGCTCTCCGACCAATACTTTTGGCTGTAGTGACAATTGAATGATCATTTATGTCATAATCACGTGCCCAGCAACGGCTCTTACTCCATGGAAACCAGGGAAATTTGCAATTTTTCAACAGCTGCCGATGCCTGGCTCAATTCCGCATCTTTTGGCACCTTACTGAAGTGGGTCAGTGTTCAGTTGTACTTTTTACAGCAGACTGTATCAAGTACCTTGTGTTTTTCACGTACAAATGGTGTGGTTTTTCTACACGTAGATAAAGACATTGAGATTGTCTTGCACTTAGAAGTAAGGCAATTGCTGGGTGAGTTAAATGGGCTTAGCCCAAAGATTTCAGGTCTTTCATGGCTACCGAAGGGCACATAACTTATAGTCAAAAGTTGAATATAGTAATGACCAGTCGCGATTGTACAGAGTGCAGTGTAGCCGGTTTCAAATAACAAAAAGACCAGGCAAAAATGCAAAAGTGGAAAAACTGTTCCAGTGCTGCTGGTAAGAGGCTAATCCGACGTATTTTGTGACGACAAATCGAATGGTGCAGACCGCGTTGCTCTCCGACCAATACTTTTGCCTGTAGTGACAATTGAATGATCATTTATGTCATAATCACGTGCCCAGCAACAGCTCTTACTCCATGGAAACCAGGGAAATTTGCAATTTTTCAACAGCTGCCGATGCCTGGCTCAATTCCGCATCTTTTGGCACCTTATTGAAGTGGGTTAGTGTTCAGTTGTACTTTTTACAGCAGACTGTATCAAGTACCTTGTGTTTTTCATGTACAAATGGTGTGGTTTTTTCTACACGTAGATAAAGACATTGAGATTGTCTTGCACTTAGAAGTAAGGCAATTGCTGGGTGAGTTAAATGGGCTTAGCCCAAAGATTTCAGGTCTTCTGGGCTACCGAAGGGCACATAACTTATAGTCAAAAGGTTGAATATAGTAATGACCAGTCGCGATTGTACAGAGTACAGTTTAGCCGATTTCAATTAACAAAAAGACGAAGCAAAAATGCAAAAGTGGAAAAACTGTTCCAGTGCTACTAGTAAGAGGCTAATCCGACGTATTTTGTGACGACAAATCGAATGGTGCAAACCGCGTTGCTCTCCGAAATACTTTTGGCTGTAGCGACAGATCAATGATCATTGATGTCATAATCACGTGCCCAGCAACGGCTCTTACTCCATGGAAACCAGGGATATTTGCAATTTTTCAACAGCTGCCGATGCCTGGCCCAATTCCACATCTTTTGGCACCTATAAATGTGGGTCAGTGTTTAGTTGTACTTTTCACAGCAGACTGTATCAAGTACCTTGTGTTTTTTATGTACAAATGGTCTGGTTTTTCTACACGTAGATAAAGACATTGAGATTGTCTTGGACTTAGAAGTAAGACAATTGCTAGGTGAGTTGAATGGGCTTAGCAGAAAGATTTGACGTCTTCTGGGCTACCGAAGGGGACATAACTTATAGTCAAAAGTTGAATATAGTAATGACCAGTCGCGATTGTACAGAGTACAGTGTAGCCGATTTCAATTAACAAAAAGACCATGCAAAAATGCAAAAGTGGACAAACTGTTCCAGTGCTGCTGGTAAGAGGCTAATCCGACGTATTTGTGACGAGAAATCGAATGGTGCAAACCGCGTTGCTCTCCGACCAATACTTTTGGCTGTAGTGACAATTGAATGATCATTTATGTCATAATCACGTGCCCAGCAACGGCTCTTACTCCATGGAAACCAGGGAAATTTGCAATTTTTCAAACAGCTGCCGATGCCTGGCTCAATTCCGCATCTTTTGGCACCTTACTGAAGTGGGTCAGTGTTCAGTTGTACTTTTTACAGCACACTGTATCAAGTTACCTTGTGTTTTTCACGTACAAATGGTGTGGTTTTTCTACACGTAGATAAAGACATTGAGATTGTCTTGCACTTAGAAGTAAGGCAATTGCTGGGTGAGTTAAATGGGCTTAGCCCAAAGATTTCAGGTCTTTCATGGCTACCGAAGGGCACATAACTTATAGTCAAAAGTTGAATATAGTAATGACCAGTCGCGATTGTACAGAGTGCAGTGTAGCCGGTTTCAAATAACAAAAAGACCAGGCAAAAATGCAAAAGTGGAAAAACTGTTCCAGTGCTGCTGGTAAGAGGCTAATCCGACGTATTTTGTGACGACAAATCGAATGGTGCAGACCGCGTTGCTCTCCGACCAATACTTTTGCCTGTAGTGACAATTGAATGATCATTTATGTCATAATCACGTGCCCAGCAACAGCTCTTACTCCATGGAAACCAGGGAAATTTGCAATTTTTCAACAGCTGCCGATGCCTGGCTCAATTCCGCATCTTTTGGCACCTTATTGAAGTGGGTTAGTGTTCAGTTGTACTTTTTACAGCAGACTGTATCAAGTACCTTGTGTTTTTCATGTACAAATGGTGTGGTTTTTCTACACGTAGATAAAGACATTGAGATTGTCTTGCACTTAGAAGTAAGGCAATTGCTGGGTGAGTTAAATGGGCTTAGCCCAAAGATTTCAGGTCTTCTGGGCTACCGAAGGGCACATAACTTATAGTCAAAAGTTGAATATAGTAATGACCAGTCGCGATTGTACAGAGTACAGTTTAGCCGATTTCAATTAACAAAAAGACGAAGCAAAAATGCAAAAGTGGAAAAACTGTTCCAGTGCTACTAGTAAGAGGCTAATCCGACGTATTTTGTGACGACAAATCGAATGGTGCAAACCGCGTTGCTCTCCGACCAATACTTTTGGCTGTAGCGACAGATCAATGATCATTGATGTCATAATCACGTGCCCAGCAACGGCTCTTACTCCATGGAAACCAGGGATATTTGCAATTTTTCAACAGCTGCCGATGCCTGGCCCAATTCCACATCTTTTGGCACCTTATAAATGTGGGTCAGTGTTTAGTTGTACTTTTCACAGCAGACTGTATCAAGTACCTTGTGTTTTTTATGTACAAATGGTCTGGTTTTTCTACACGTAGATAAAGACATTGAGATTGTCTTGGACTTAGAAGTAAGACAATTGCTAGGTGAGTTGAATGGGCTTAGCCGAAAGATTTGACGTCTTCTGGGCTACCGAAGGGGACATAACTTATAGTCAAAAGTTGAATATAGTAATGACCAGTCGCGATTGTACAGAGTACAGTGTAGCCGATTTCAATTAACAAAAAGACCAGGCAAAAATGCAAAAGTGGACAAACTGTTCCAGTGCTGCTGGTAAGAGGCTAATCCGACGTATTTTGTGACGAGAAATCGAATGGTGCAATCCGCGTTGCTCTCCGACCAATACTTTTGGCTGTAGCGACAATTGAATGATCATTGATGTCATAATCACGTGCCCAGCAACGGCTCTTACTCCATGGAAACCAGGGAAATTTGCAATTTTTCAACAGCTGCCGATGCCTGGCTCAATTCCGCATCTTTTGGCACCTTACTGAAAGTGGGTCAGTGTTCAGTTGTACTTTTTACAGCAGACTGTATCAAGTACCTTGTGTTTTTCACGTACAAATGGTGTGGTTTTTCTACACGTAGATAAAGACATTGAGATTGTCTTGGATTTAGAAGTGAGACAATTGCTGGGTGAGTTAAATGGGCTTAGCCCAAAGATTTGACGTCTTCTGGGCTACCGAAGGGCACATAACTTATAGTCAAAAGTTGAATATAGTAATGACCAGTCGCGATTGTACAGAGTACAGTTTAGCCGATTTCATTTAACAAAAAGACGAAGCAAAAATGCAAAAGTGGAAAAACTGTTCCAGTGCTACTAGTAGGAGGCTAATCCGACGTATTTTGTGACGAGAAATCGAATGGTGCAAACCGCGTTGCTCTCCGACCAATACTTTTGGCTGTAGCGACAGATCAATGATCATTGATGTCATAATCACGTGCCCAGCAACGGCTCTTACTCCATGGAAACCAGGGATATTTGCAATTTTTCAACAGCTGCCGATGCCTGGCCCAATTCTGCATCTTTTGGCACCTTATAAATGTGGGTCAGTGTTTAGTTGTACTTTTCACAGCAGACTGTATCAAGTACCTTGTGTTTTTTATGTACAAATGGTGTGGTTTTTCTACACGTAGATAAAGACATTGAGATTGTCTTGGACTTAGAAGTAAGACAATTGCTGGGTGAGTTGAATGGGTTTAGCCGATAGATTTGACGTCTTCTGGGCTACCGAAGGGCACATAACTTATAGTCAAAAGTTGAATATAGTAATGACCAGTCGCGATTGTACAGAGTACAGTGTAGCCGATTTCAATTAACAAAAAGACCAGGTAAAAATGCAAAAGTGGAAAAAATGTTCCAGTGCTGCTGGTAAGAGGCTAATCCGACGTATTTTGTGACGAGAAATCGAATGGTGCAAACCGCGTTGCTCTCCGACCAATACTTTTGGCTGTAGTGACAATTGAATGATCATTTATGTCATAATCACGTGCCCAGCAACGGCTCTTACTCCATGGAAACCAGGGAAATTTGCAATTTTTCAACAACTGCCGATGCCTGGCTCAATTCCGCATCTTTTGGCACCTTACTGAAGTGGGTCAGTGTTCAGTTGTACTTTTTACAGCAGACTGTATCAAGTACCTTGTGTTTTTCACGTACAAATGGTGTGGTTTTTCTACACGTAGATAAAGACATTGAGATTGTCTTGCACTTAGAAGTAAGGCAATTGCTGGGTGAGTTAAATGGGCTTAGCCCAAAGATTTCAGGTCTTCTTGGCTACCGAAGGGCACATAACTTATAGTCAAAAGTTGAATATAGTAATGACCAGTCGCGATTGTACAGAGTGCAGTGTAGCCGGTTTCAAATAACAAAAAGACCAGGCAAAAATGCAAAAGTGGAAAAAACTGTTCCAGTGCTGCTGGTAAGAGGCTAATCCGACGTATTTTGTGACGACAAATCGAATGGTGCAAACCGCGTTGCTCTCCGACAAATACTTTTGCCTGTAGTGACAATTAAATGATCATTTATGTCATAATCACGTGCCCAGCAACAGCTCTTACTCCATGGAAACCAGGGAAATTTGCAATTTTTCAACAGCTGCCGATGCCTGGCTCAATTCCGCATCTTTTGGCACCTTATTGAAGTGGGTTAGTGCTCAGTTGTACTTTTTACAGCAGACTGTATCAAGTACCTTGTGTTTTTCATGTACAAATGGTGTGGTTTTTCTACACGTAGATAAAGACATTAAGATTGTCTTGGACTTAGAAGTAAGGCAATTGCTGGGTGAGTTAAATGGGCTTAGCCGAAAGATTTGACGTCTTCTGGGCTACCGAAGGGCACATAACTTATAGTCAAAAGTTGAATATAGTAATGACCAGTCGCGATTGTACAGAGTACAGTTTAGCCGATTTCAATTAACAAAAAGACGAAGCAAAAATGCAAAAGTGGAAAAACTGTTACAGTGCTACTAGTAAGAGGCTAATCCGACGTATTTTGTGACGACAAATCGAATGGTGCAAACCGCGTTGCTCTCCGACCAATACTTTTGGCTGTAGCGACAGATCAATGATCATTGATGTCATAATCACGTGCCCAGCAACGGCTCTTACTCCATGGAAACCAGGGAAATTTGCAATTTTTCAACAGCTGCCGATGCCTGGCTCAATTCCACATCTTTTGGCACCTTATAAATGTGGGTCAGTGTTTAGTTGTACTTTTCACAGCAGACTGTATCAAGTACCTTGTGTTTTTTATGTACAAATGGTGTGGTTTTTCTACACGTAGATAAAGACATTGAGATTGTCTTGGACTTAGAAGTAAGGCAATTGCTGGGTGAGTTGAACGGGCTTAGCCGATAGATTTGACGTCTTCTGGGCTACCGAAGGGCACATAACTTATAGTCAAAAGTTGAATATAGTAATGACCAGTCGCGATTGTACAGAGTACAGTGTAGCCGATTTCAATTAACAAAAAGACCAGGTAAAAATGCAAAAGTGGAAAAACTGTTCCAGTGCTGCTGGTAAGAGGCTAATCCGACGTATTTTGCGACGAGAAATCGAATGGTGCAAACCGCGTTGCTCTCCGACCAATACTTTTGGCTGTAGTGACAATTGAATGATCATTTATGTCATAATCACGTGCCCAGCAACAGCTCTTACTCCATGGAAACCAGGGAAATTTGCAATTTTTCAACAGCTGCCGATGCCTGGCTCAATTCCGCATCTTTTGGCACCTTACTGAAGTGGGTCAGTGTTCAGTTGTACTTTTTACAGCAGACTGTATCAAGTACCTTGTGTTTTTCACGTACAAATGGTGTGGTTTTTCTACACGTAGATAAAGACATTGAGATTGTCTTGCACTTAGAAGTAAGGCAATTGCTGGGTGAGTTAAATGGGCTTAGCCCAAAGATTTCAGGTCTTCTTGGCTACCGAAGGGCACATAACTTATAGTCAAAAGTTGAATATAGTAATGACCAGTCGCGATTGTACAGAGTGCAGTGTAGCCGGTTTCAAATAACAAAAAGACCAGGCAAAAATGCAAAAGTGGAAAAACTGTTCCAGTGCTGCTGGTAAGAGGCTAATCCGACGTATTTTGTGACGACAAATCGAATGGTGCAAACCGCGTTGCTCTCCGACCAATACTTTTGCCTGTAGTGACAATTGAATGATCATTTATGTCATAATGACGTGCCCAGCAACAGCTCTTACTCCATGGAAACCAGGGAAATTTGCAATTTTTCAACAGCTGCCGATGCCTGGCTCAATTCCGCATCTTTTGGCACCTTATTGAAGTGGGTTAGTGTTCAGTTGTACTTTTTACAGCAGACTGTATCAAGTACCTTGTGTTTTTCATGTACAAATGGTGTGGTTTTTCTACACGTAGATAAAGACATTAAGATTGTCTTGGACTTAGAAGTAAGGCAATTGCTGGGTGAGTTAAATGGGCTTAGCCGAAAGATTTGACGTCTTCTGGGCTACCGAAGGGCACATAACTTATAGTCAAAAGTTGAATATAGTAATGACCAGTCGCGATTGTACAGAGTACAGTTTAGCCGATTTCAATTAACAAAAAGACGAAGCAAAAATGCAAAAGTGGAAAAACTGTTCCAGTGCTACTAGTAAGAGGCTAATCCGACGTATTTTGTGACGACAAATCGAATGGTGCAAACCGCGTTGCTCTCCGACCAATACTTTTGGCTGTAGCGACAGATTAATGATCATTGATGTCATAATCACGTGCCCAGCAACGGCTCTTACTCCATGGAAACCAGGGATATTTGCAATTTTTCAACAGCTGCCGATGCCTGGCCCAATTCCACATCTTTTGGCACCTTATAAATGTGGGTCAGTGTTTAGTTGTACTTTTCACAGCAGACTGTATCAAGTACCTTGTGTTTTTTATGTACAAATGGTGTGGTTTTTCTACACGTAGATAAAGACATTGAGATTGTCTTGGACTTAGAAGTAAGACAATTGCTGGGTGAGTTGAATGGGCTTAGCCGATAGATTTGACGTCTTCTGGGCTACCGAAGGGCACATAACTTATAGTCAAAAGTTGAATATAGTAATGACCAGTCGCGATTGTACAGAGTACAGTGTAGCCGATTTCAATTAACAAAAAGACCAGGTAAAAATGCAAAAGTGGACAAACTGTTTCAGTGCTGCTGGTAAGAGGCTAATCCGACGTATTTTGTGACGAGAAATCGAATGGTGCAAACCGCGTTGCTCTCCGACCAATACTTTTGGCTGTAGTGACAATTGAATAATCATTTATGTCATAATCACGTGCCCAGCAACGGCTCTTACTCCATGAAAACCAGGGAAATTTGCAATTTTTCAACAGCTGCCAATGCCTGGCTCAATTCCGCATCTTTTGGCACCTTACTGAAGTGGGTCAGTGTTCAGTTGTACTTTTTACAGCAGACTGTATCAAGTACCTTGTGTTTTTCACGTACAAATGGTGTGGTTTTTCTACACGTAGATAAAGACATTGAGATTTTCTTGCACTTAGAAGTAAGGCAATTGCTGGGTGAGTTAAATGGGCTTAGCCCAAAGATTTCAGGTCTTCTGGGCTACCGAAGGGCACATAACTTATAGTCAAAAGTTGAATATAGTAATGACCAGTCGCGATTGTACAGAGTACAGTGTAGCCGATTTCAATTAACAAAAAGACCAGGCAAAAATGCAAAAGTGGACAAACTGTTCCAGTGCTGCTGGTAAGAGGCTAATCCGACGTATTTTGTGACGAGAAATCGAATGGTGCAATCCGCGTTGCTCTCCGACCAATACTTTTGGCTGTAGCGACAATTGAATGATTATTGATGTCATAATCACGTGCCCAGCAACGGCTCTTACTCCATGGAAACCAGGGAAATTTGCAATTTTTCAACAGCTGCCGATGCCTGGCTCAATTCCGCATCTTTTGGCACCTTACTGAAGTGGGTCAGTGTTCAGTTGTACTTTTTACAGCAGACTGTATCAAGTACCTTGTGTTTTTCACGTACAAATGGTGTGGTTTTTCTACACGTAGATAAAGACATTGAGATTGTCTTGGACTTAGAAGTGAGACAACTGCTGGGTGAGTTAAATGGGCTTAGCCGAAAGATTTGACGTCTTCTGGGCTACCGAAGGGCACATAACTTATAGTCAAAAGTTGAATATAGTAATGACCAGTCGCGATTGTACAGAGTACAGTTTAGCCGATTTCAATTAACAAAAAGACGAAGCAAAAATGCAAAAGTGGGAAAAACTGTTCCAGTGCTACTAGTAGGAGGCTAATCCGACGTATTTTGTGACGAGAAATCGAATGGTGCAAACCGCGTTGCTCTCCGACCAATACTTTTGGCTGTAGCGACAGATCAATGATCATTGATGTCATAATCACGTGCCCAGCAACGGCTCTTACTCCATGGAAACCAGGGATATTTGCAATTTTTCAACAGCTGCCGATGCCTGGCCCAATTCTGCATCATTTGGCACCTTATAAATGTGGGTCAGTGTTTAGTTGTACTTTTCACAGCAAACTGTATCAAGTACCTTGTGTTTTTTATGTACAAATGGTCTGGTTTTTCTACACGTAGATAAAGACATTGAGATTGTCTTGGACTTAGAAGTAAGACAATTGCTGTGTGAGTTGAATGGGCTTAGCCGATAGATTTGACGTATTCTGGGCTACCGAAGGGCACATAACTTATAGTCAAAAGTTGAATATAGTAATGACCAGTCGCGATTGTACAGAGTACAGTGTAGCCGATTTCAATTAACAAAAAGACCAGGTAAAAATGCAAAAGTGGAAAAAATGTTCCAGTGCTGCTTGTAAGAGGCTAATCCGACGTATTTTGTGACGAGAAATCGAATGGTGCAAACCGCGTTGCTCTCCGACCAATACTTTTGGCTGTAGTGACAATTGAATGATAATTTATGTCATAATCACGTGCCCAGCAACGTCTCTTACTCCATGGAAACCAGGGAAATTTGCAATTTTTCAACAACTGCCGATGCCTGGCTCAATTCCGCATCTTTTGGCACCGTACTGAAGTGGGTCAGTGTTCAGTTGTACTTTTTACAGCAGACTGTATCAAGTACCTTTTGGTTTTCACGTACAAATGGTGTGGTTTTTCTACACGTAGATAAAGACATTGAGATTGTCTTGCACTTAGAAGTAAGGCAATTGCTGGGTGAGTTAAATGGGCTTGGCCCAAAGATTTGACGTCTTCTGGGCTACCGAAGGGCACATAACTTATAGTCAAAAGTTGAATATAGTAATGACCAGTCGCGATTGTACAGAGTACAGTTTAGCCGATTTCAATTAACAAAAAGACGAAGCAAAAATGCAAAAGTGGAAAAACTGTTCCAGTGCTACTAGTAAGAGGCTAATCCGACGTATTTTGTGACGACAAATCGAATGGTGCAAACCGCATTGCTCTCCGACCAATACTTTTGGCTGTAGCGACAGATCAATGATCATTGATGTTATAATCACGTGCCCAGCAACGGCTCTTACTCCATGGAAACCAGGGATATTTGCAATTTTTTAACAGCTGCCGATGCCTGGCCCAATTCCGCATCTTTTGGCACCTTTTAAATGTGGGACAGTGTTTAGTTGTACTTTTTACAGCAGACTGTATCAAGTACCTTGTGTTTTTTATGTACAAATGGTCTGGTTTTTCTACACGTAGATAAAGACATTGAGATTGTCTTGGACTTAGAAGTAAGGCAATTGCTGGGTGAGTTGAACGGGCTTAGCCGATAGATTTGACGTCTTCTGGGCTACCGAAGGGCACATAACTTATAGTCAAAAGTTGAATATAGTAATGACCAGTGGCGATTGTACAGAGTACAGTGTAGCCGATTTCAATTAACAAAAAGACCAGGTAAAAATGCAAAAGTGGAAAAACTGTTCCAGTGCTGCTGGTAAGAGGCTAATCCGACGTATTTTGTGACGAGAAATCGAATGGTGCAAACCGCGTTGCTCTCCGACCAATACTTTTGGCTGTAGTGACAATTGAATGATAATTTATGTCATAATCACGTGCCCAGCAACGGCTCTTACTCCATGGAAACCAGGGAAATTTGCAATTTTTCAACAACTGCCGATGCCTGGCTCAATTCCGCATCTTTTGGCACCGTACTGAAGTGGGTCAGTGTTCAGTTGTACTTTTTACAGCAGACTGTATCAAGTACCTTGTGTTTTTCACGTACAAATGGTGTGGTTTTTCTACACGTAGATAAAGACATTGAGATTGTCTTGCACTTAGAAGTAAGGCAATTGCTGGGTGAGTTAAATGGGCTTGGCCCAAAGATTTGACGTCTTCTGGGCTACCGAAGGGCACATAACTTATAGTCAAAAGTTGAATATAGTAATGACCAGTCGCGATTGTACAGAGTACAGTTTAGCCGATTTCAATTAACAAAAAGACGAAGCAAAAATGCAAAAGTGGAAAAACTGTTCCAGTGCTACTAGTAAGAGGCTAATCCGACGTATTTTGTGACGAGAAATCGAATGGTGCAAACCGCATTGCTCTCCGACCAATACTTTTGGCTGTAGCGACAGATCAATGATCATTGATGTCATAATCACGTGCCCAGCAACGGCTCTTACTCCATGGAAACCAGGGATATTTGCAATTTTTTAACAGCTGCCGATGCCTGGCCCAATTCCACATCTTTTGGCACCTTATAAATGTGGGTCAGTGTTTAGTTGTACTTTTCACAGCAGACTGTATCAAGTACCTTGTGTTTTTTATGTACAAATGGTGTGGTTTTTCTACACGTAGATAAAGACATTGAGATTGTCTTGGACTTAGAAGTAAGACAATTGCTGGGTGAGTTGAATGGGCTTAGCCGATAGATTTGACGTCTTCTGGGCTACCGAAGGGCACATAACTTATAGTCAAAAGTTGAATATAGTAATGACCAGTCGCGATTGTACAGAGTACAGTGTAGCCGATTTCAATTAACAAAAACACCAGGCAAAAATGCAAAAGTGGAAAAACTGTTCCAGTGCTACTAGTAAGAGCCTAATCCGACGTATTTTGTGACGAGAAATCGAATGGTGCAATCCGCGTTGCTCTCCGACCAATACTTTTGGCTATAGCGACAAATGAATGATCATTTATGTCATAATCACGTGCCCAGCAACGGCTCTTACTCCATGGAAACCAGGGAAATTTGCAATTTTTCAACAGCTGCCGATGCCTGGCTCAATTCCGCATCTTTTGGCACCTTATTCATGTGGGTCTGTGGTCAGTTGTACTTTTTACAGCAGACTGTATCAAGTACCTTGTGTTTTTCACGTACAAATGGTGTGGTTTTTCTACACGTAGATAAAGACATTGAGATTTTCTTGCACTTAGAAGTAAGGCAATTGCTGGGTGAGTTGAATGGGCTTAGCCGATAGATTTGACGTCTTCTGGGCTACCGAAGGGCACATAACTTATAGTCAAAAGTTGAATATAGTAATGACCAGTCGCGATTGTACAGAGTACAGTGTAGCCGATTTCAATTAACAAAAAGACCAGGTAAAAATGCAAAAGTGGAAAAACTGTTCCCGTGCTGCTGGTAAGAGGCTAATCCGACGTATTTTGTGACGAGAAATCGAATGGTGCAAACCGCGTTGCTCTCCGACCAATACTTTTGGCTGTAGTGACAATTGAATGATCATTTATGTCATAATCACGTGCCCAGCAACGGCTCTTACTCCATGGAAACCAGGGAAATTTGCAATTTTTCAACAGCTGCCGATGCCTGGCTCAATTCCAAATCTTTTGGCACCTTACTAAAGTGGGTTAGTGTTCAGTTGTACTTTTTACAGCAGACTGTATCAAGTACCTTGTGTTTTTCACGTACAAATGGTGTGGTTTTTCTACACGTAGATAAAGACATTGAGATTGTCTTGCACTTAGAAGTAAGGCAATTGCTGGGTGAGTTAAATGGGCTTAGCCCAAAGATTTCAGGTCTTCTGGGCTACCGAAGGGCACATAACTTATAGTCAAAAGTTGAATATAGTAATGACCAGTCGCGATTGTACAGAGTGCAGTGTAGCCGGTTTCAATTAACAAAAAGACCAGGCAAAAATGCAAAAGTGGACAAACTGTTCCAGTGCTGCTGGTAAGAGACTAATCCGACGTATTTTGTGACGACAAATCGAATGGTGCAAACCGCGTTGCTCTCCGACCAATACTTTTGCCTGTAGTGACAATTGAATGATCATTTATGTCATAATCACGTGCCCAGCAACAGCTCTTACTCCATGGAAACCAGGGAAATTTGCAATTTTTCAACAGCTGCCGATGCCTGGCTCAATTCCGCATCTTTTGGCACCTTACTGAAGTGGGTTAGTGTTCAGTTGTACTTTTTACAGCAGACTGTATCAAGTACCTTGTGTTTTTCACGTACAAATGGTGTGGTTTTTCTACACGTAGATAAAGACATTGAGATTGTCTTGCACTTAGAAGTGAGGCAATTGCTGGGTGAGTTAAATGGGCTTAGCCCAAAGATTTCAGGTCTTCTGGGCTACCGAAGGGCACATAACTTATAGTCAAAAGTTGAATATAGTAATGACCAGTCGCGATTGTACAGAGTACAGTGTAGCCGATTTCAATTAACAAAAAGACCAGGGAAAAATGCAAAAGTGGACAAACTGTTCCAGTGCTGCTGGTAAGAGGCTAATCCGACGTATTTTGTGACGAGAAATCGAATGGTGCAAACCGCGTTGCTCTCCGACCAATACTTTTGGCTGTAGTGACAATTGAATGATCATTTATGTCATAATCACGTGCCCAGCAACAGCTCTTACTCCATGGAAACCAGGGAAATTTGCAATTTTTCAACAGCTGCCAATGCCTGGCTCAATTCCGCATCTTTTGGCACCTTACTGAAGTGGGTCAGTGTTCAGTTGTACTTTTTACAGCAGACTGTATCAAGTACCTTGTGTTTTTCACGTACAAATGGTGTGGTTTTTCTACACGTAGATAAAGACATTGAGATTTTCTTGCACTTAGAAGTAAGGCAATTGCTGGGTGAGTTAAATGGGCTTAGCCCAAAGATTTCAGGTCTTCTGGGCTACCGAAGGGCACATAACTTATAGTCAAAAGTTGAATATAGTAATGACCAGTCGCGATTGTACAGAGTACAGTGTAGCCGATTTCAATTAACAAAAAGACCAGGCAAAAATGCAAAAGTGGACAAACTGTTCCAGTGCTGCTGGTAAGAAGCTAATCCGACGTATTTTGTGACGAGAAATCGAATGGTGCAATCCGCGTTGCTCTCCGACCAATACTTTTGGCTGTAGCGACAATTGAATGATCATTGATGTCATAATCACGTGCCCAGCAACGGCTCTTACTCCATGGAAACCAGGGAAATTTGCAATTTTTCAACAGCTGCCGATGCCTGGCTCAATTCCGCATCTTTTGGCACCTTACTGAAGTGGGTCAGTGTTCAGTTGTACTTTTTACAGCAGACTGTATCAAGTACCTTGTGTTTTTCACGTACAAATGGTGTGGTTTTTCTACACGTAGATAAAGACATTGAGATTGTCTCGGACTTAGAAGTGAGACAATTGCTGGGTGAGTTAAATGGGCTTAGCCGAAAGATTTGACGTCTTCTGGGCTACCGAAGGGCACATAACTTATAGTCAAAAGTTGAATATAGTAATGACCAGTCGCGATTGTACAGAGTACAGTTTAGCCGATTTCAATTAACAAAAAGACAAAGCAAAAATGCAAAAGTGGAAAAACTGTTCCAGTGCTGCTGGTAAGAGGCTAATCCGACGTATTTTGTGACGAGAAATCGAATGGTGCAAACCGCGTTGCTCTCCGACCAATACTTTTGGCTGTAGTGACAATTGAATGATCATTTATGTCATAATCACGTGCCCAGCAACGGCTCTTACTCCATGGAAACCAGGGAAATTTGCAATTTTTCAACAGCTGCCGATGCCTGGCTCAATTCCAAATCTTTTGGCACCTTACTAAAGTGGGTTAGTGTTCAGTTGTACTTTTTACAGCAGACTGTATCAAGTACCTTGTGTTTTTCACGTACAAATGGTGTGGTTTTTCTACACGTAGATAAAGACATTGAGATTGTCTTGCACTTAGAAGTAAGGCAATTGCTGGGTGAGTTAAATGGGCTTAGCCCAAAGATTTCAGGTCTTCTGGGCTACCGAAGGGCACATAACTTATAGTCAAAAGTTGAATATAGTAATGACCAGTCGCGATTGTACAGAGTGCAGTGTAGCCGGTTTCAATTAACAAAAAGACCAGGCAAAAATGCAAAAGTGGACAAACTGGTCCAGTGCTGCTGGTAAGAGACTAATCCGACGTATTTTGTGACGACAAATCGAATGGTGCAAACCGCGTTGCTCTCCGACCAATACTTTTGCCTGTAGTGACAATTGAATGATCATTTATGTCATAATCACGTGCCCAGCAACAGCTCTTACTCCATGGAAACCAGGGAAATTTGCAATTTTTCAACAGCTGCCGATGCCTGGCTCAATTCCGCATCTTTTGGCACCTTACTGAAGTGGGTTAGTGTTCAGTTGTACTTTTTACAGCAGACTGTATCAAGTACCTTGTGTTTTTCACGTACAAATGGTGTGGTTTTTCTACACGTAGATAAAGACATTGAGATTTTCTTGCACTTAGAAGTAAGGCAATTGCTGGGTGAGTTAAATGGGCTTAGCCCAAAGATTTCAGGTCTTCTGGGCTACCGAAGGGCACATAACTTATAGTCAAAAGTTGAATATAGTAATGACCAGTCGCGATTGTACAGAGTACAGTGTAGCCGATTTCAATTAACAAAAAGACCAGGCAAAAATGCAAAAGTGGACAAACTGTTCCAGTGCTGCTGGTAAGAGGCTAATCCGACGTATTTTGTGAGGAGAAATCGAATGGTGCAAACCGCGTTGCTCTCCGACCAATACTTTTGGCTGTAGTGACAATTGAATGATCATTTATGTCATAATCACGTGCCCAGCAACAGCTCTTACTCCATGGAAACCAGGGAAATTTGCAATTTTTTAACAGCTGCCGATGCCTGGCTCAATTCCGCATCTTTTGGCACCTTACTGAAGTGGGTTAGTGTTCAGTTGTACTTTTTACAGCAGACTGTATCAAGTACCTTGTGTTTTTCATGTACAAATGGTCTGGTTTTTCTACACGTAGATAAAGACATTGAGATTTTCTTGCACTTAGAAGTAAGGCAATTGCTGGGTGAGTTAAATGGGCTTAGCCCAAAGATTTCAGGTCTTCTGGGCTACCGAAGGGCACATAACTTATAGTCAAAAGTTGAATATAGTAATGACCAGTCGCGATTGTACAGAGTACAGTGTAGCCGATTTCAATTAACAAAAAGACCAGGCAAAAATGCAAAAGTGGACAAACTGTTCCAGTGCTGCTGGTAAGAGGCTAATCCGACGTATTTTGTGAGGAGAAATCGAATGGTGCAAACCGCGTTGCTCTCCGACCAATACTTTTGGCTGTAGTGACAATTGAATGATCATTGATGTCATAATCACGTGCCCAGCAACAGCTCTTACTCCATGGAAACCAGGGAAATTTGCAATTTTTCAACAGCTGCCGATGCCTGGTCCAATTCTGCATCATTTGGCACCTTATAAATGTGGGTCAGTGTTTAGTTGTACTTTTCACAGCAAACTGTATCAAGTACCTTGTGTTTTTTATGTACAAATGGTCTGGTTTTTCTACACGTAGATAAAGACATTGAGATTGTCTTGGACTTAGAAGTAAGACAATTGCTGGGTGAGTTGAATGGGCTTAGCCGATAGATTTGACGTATTTTGGGCTACCGAAGGGCACATAACTTATAGTCAAAAGTTGAATATAGTAATGACCAGTCGCGATTGTACAGAGTACAGTGTAGCCGATTTCAATTAACAAAAAGACCAGGTAAAAATGCAAAAGTGGAAAAAATGTTCCAGTGCTGCTGGTAAGAGGCTAATCCGACGTATTTTGTGACGAGAAATCGAATGGTGCAAACCGCGTTGCTCTCCGACCAATACTTTTGGCTGTAGTGACAATTGAATGATAATTTATGTCATAATCACGTGCCCAGCAACGTCTCTTACTCCATGGAAACCAGGGAAATTTGCAATTTTTCAACAACTGCCGATGCCTGGCTCAATTCCGCATCTTTTGGCACCGTACTGAAGTGGGTCAGTGTTCAGTTGTACTTTTTACAGCAGACTGTATCAAGTACCTTTTGGTTTTCACGTACAAATGGTGTGGTTTTTCTACACGTAGATAAAGACATTGAGATTGTCTTGCACTTAGAAGTAAGGCAATTGCTGGGTGAGTTAAATGGGCTTGGCCCAAAGATTTGACGTCTTCTGGGCTACCGAAGGGCACATAACTTATAGTCAAAAGTTGAATATAGTAATGACCAGTCGCGATTGTACAGAGTACAGTTTAGCCGATTTCAATTAACAAAAAGACGAAGCAAAAATGCAAAAGTGGAAAAACTGTTCCAGTGCTACTAGTAAGAGGCTAATCCGACGTATTTTGTGACGAGAAATCGAATGGTGCAAACCGCATTGCTCTCCGACCAATACTTTTGGCTGTAGCGACAGATCAATGATCATTGATGTTATAATCACGTGCCCAGCAACGGCTCTTACTCCATGGAAACCAGGGATATTTGCAATTTTTTAACAGCTGCCGATGCCTGGCCCAATTCCGCATCTTTTGGCACCTTTTAAATGTGGGTCAGTGTTTAGTTGTACTTTTCACAGCAGACTGTATCAAGTACCTTGTGTTTTTTATGTACAAATGGTCTGGTTTTTCTACACGTAGATAAAGACATTGAGATTGTCTTGGACTTAGAAGTAAGGCAATTGCTGGGTGAGTTGAACGGGCTTAGCCGATAGATTTGACGTCTTCTGGGCTACCGAAGGGCACATAACTTATAGTCAAAAGTTGAATATAGTAATGACCAGTGGCGATTGTACAGAGTACAGTGTAGCCGATTTCAATTAACAAAAAGACCAGGTAAAAATGCAAAAGTGGAAAAACTGTTCCAGTGCTGCTGGTAAGAGGCTAATCCGACGTATTTTGTGACGAGAAATCGAATGGTGCAAACCGCGTTGCTCTCCGACCAATACTTTTGGCTGTAGTGACAATTGAATGATAATTTATGTCATAATCACGTGCCCAGCAACGGCTCTTACTCCATGGAAACCAGGGAAATTTGCAATTTTTCAACAACTGCCGATGCCTGGCTCAATTCCGCATCTTTTGGCACCGTACTGAAGTGGGTCAGTGTTCAGTTGTACTTTTTACAGCAGACTGTATCAAGTACCTTGTGGTTTTCACGTACAAATGGTGTGGTTTTTCTACACGTAGATAAAGACATTGAGATTGTCTTGCACTTAGAAGTAAGGCAATTGCTGGGTGAGTTAAATGGGCTTGGCCCAAAGATTTGACGTCTTCTGGGCTACCGAAGGGCACATAACTTATAGTCAAAAGTTGAATATAGTAATGACCAGTCGCGATTGTACAGAGTACAGTTTAGCCGATTTCAATTAACAAAAAGACGAAGCAAAAATGCAAAAGTGGAAAAACTGTTCCAGTGCTACTAGTAAGAGGCTAATCCGACGTATTTTGTGACGAGAAATCGAATGGTGCAAACCGCATTGCTCTCCGACCAATACTTTTGGCTGTAGCGACAGATCAATGATCATTGATGTCATAATCACGTGCCCAGCAACGGCTCTTACTCCATGGAAACCAGGGATATTTGCAATTTTTTAACAGCTGCCGATGCCTGGCCCAATTCCGCATCTTTTGGCACCTTATAAATGTGGGACAGTGTTTAGTTGTACTTTTCACAGCAAACTGTATCAAGTACCTTGTGGTTTTTATGTACAAATGGTCTGGTTTTTCTACACGTAGATAAAGACATTGAGATTGTCTTGGACTTAGAAGTAAGGCAATTGCTGGGTGAGTTGAACGGGCTTAGCCGATAGATTTGACGTCTTCTGGGCTACCGAAGGGCACATAACTTATAGTCAAAAGTTGAATATAGTAATGACCAGTCGCGATTGTACAGAGTACAGTGTAGCCGATTTCAATTAACAAAAAGACCAGGCAAAAATGCAAAAGTGGAAAAACTGTTCCAGTGCTGCTGGTAAGAGGCTAATCCGACGTATTTTGTGACGAGAAATCGAATGGTGCAAACCGCGTTGCTCTCCGACCAATACTTTTGGCTGTAGTAACAATTGAATGATCATTTATGTCATAATCACGTGCCCAGCAACGGCTCTTACTCCATGGAAACCAGGGAAATTTGCAATTTTTCAACAGCTGCCGATGCCTGGCTCAATTCCGCATCTTTTGGCACCTTACTGAAGTGGGTTAGTGTTCAGTTGTACTTTTTACAGCAGACTGTATCAAGTACCTTGTGTTTTTCACGTACAAATGGTGTGGTTTTTCTACACGTAGATAAAGACATTGAGATTGTCTTGCACTTAGAAGTAAGGCAATTGCTGGGTGAGTTAAATGGGCTGAGCCCAAAGATTTCAGGTCTTCTTGGCTACCGAAGGGCACATAACTTATAGTCAAAAGTTGAATATAGTAATGACCAGTCGCGATTTTACAGAGTGCAGTGTAGCCGGTTTTAATTAACAAAAAGACCAGGCAAAAATGCAAAAGTGGAAAAACTGTTCCAGTGCTGCTGGTAAGAGGCTGATCCGACGTATTTTGTGACGAGAAATCGAATGGTGCAAACCGCGTTGCTCTCCGACCAATACTTTTGGCTGTAGTGACAATTGAATGATCATTGATGTCATAATCACGTGCCCAGCAACGGCTCTTACTCCATGGAAACCAGGGATATTTGCAATTTTTTAACAGCTGCCGATGCCTGGCCCAATTCCACATCTTTTGGCACCTTATAAATGTGGGTCAGTGTTTAGTTGTACTTTTCACAGCAGACTGTATCAAGTACCTTGTGTTTTTTATGTACAAATGGTGTGGTTTTTCTACACGTAGATAAAGACATTGAGATTGTCTTGGACTTAGAAGTAAGACAATTGCTGGGTGAGTTGAATGGGCTTAGCCGATAGATTTGACGTCTTCTGGGCTACCGAAGGGCACATGACTTATAGTCAAAAGTTGAATATAGTAATGACCAGTCGCGATTGTACAGAGTACAGTGTAGCCGATTTCAATTAACAAAAACACCAGGCAAAAATGCAAAAGTGGAAAAACTGTTCCAGTGCTACTAGTAAGAGCCTAATCCGACGTATTTTGTGACGAGAAATCGAATGGTGCAATCCGCGTTGCTCTCCGACCAATACTTTTGGCTGTAGCGACAAATGAATGATCATTTATGTCATAATCACGTGCCCAGCAACGGCTCTTACTCCATGGAAACCAGGGAAATTTGCAATTTTTCAACAGCTGCCGATGCCTGGCCCAATTCCGCATCTTTTGGCACCTTACTAAAGTGGGTTAGTGTTCAGTTGTACTTTTTACAGCAGACTGTATCAAGTACCTTGTGTTTTTCACGTACAAATGGTGTGGTTTTTCTACACGTAGATAAAGACATTGAGATTGTCTTGCACTTAGAAGTAAGGCAATTGCTGAGTGAGTTAAATGGGCTTAGCCCAAAGATTTCAGGTCTTCTTGGCTACCGAAGGGCACATAACTTATAGTCAAAAGTTGAATATAGTAATGACCAGTCGCGATTGTACAGAGTGCAGTGTAGCCGGTTTCAATTAACAAAAAGACCAGGCAAAAATGCAAAAGTGGAAAAACTGTTCCAGTGCTGCTTGTAAGAGGCTAATCCGACGTATTTTGTGACGACAAATCGAATGGTGCAAACCGCGTTGCTCTCCGACCAATACTTTTGCCTGTAGTGACAATTGAATGATCATTTATGTCATAATCACGTGCCCAGCAACAGCTCTTACTCCATGGAAACCAGGGAAATTTGCAATTTTTCAACAGCTGCCGATGCCTGGCTCAATTCCGCATCTTTTGGCACCTTACTGAAGTGGGTTAGTGTTCAGTTGTACTTTTTACAGCAGACTGTATCAAGTACCTTGTGTTTTTCACGTACAAATGGTGTGGTTTTTCTACACGTAGATAAAGACATTGAGATTTTCTTGCACTTAGAAGTAAGGCAATTGCTGGGTGAGTTAAATGGGCTTAGCCCAAAGATTTCAGGTCTTCTGGGCTACCGAAGGGCACATAACTTATAGTCAAAAGTTGAATATAGTAATGACCAGTCGCGATTGTACAGAGTACAGTGTAGCCGATTTCAATTAACAAAAATACCAGGCAAAAATGCAAAAGTGGACAAACTGTTCCAGTGCTGCTGGTAAGAGGCTAATCCGACGTATTTTGTGAGGAGAAATCGAATGGTGCAAACCGCGTTGCTCTCCGACCAATACTTTTGGCTGTAGTGACAATTGAATGATCATTTATGTCATAATCACGTGCCCAGCAACAGCTCTTACTCCATGGAAACCAGGGAAATTTGCAATTTTTCAACAGCTGCCAATGCCTGGCTCAATTCCGCATCTTTTGGCACCTTACTGAAGTGGGTCAGTGTTCAGTTGTACTTTTTACAGCAGACTGTATCAAGTACCTTGTGTTTTTCACGTACAAATGGTGTGGTTTTTCTACACGTAGATAAAGACATTGAGATTGTCTTGCACTTAGAAGTAAGGCAATTGCTGGGTGAGTTAAATGGGCTTAGCCCAAAGATTTCAGGTCTTCTGGGCTACCGAAGGGCACATAACTTATAGTCAAAAGTTGAATATAGTAATGACCAGTCGCGATTGTACAGAGTACAGTGTAGCCGATTTCAATTAACAAAAAGACCAGGCAAAAATGCAAAAGTGGAAAAACTGTTCCAGTGCTGCTGGTAAGAGGCTAATCCGACGTATTTTGTGACGAGAAATCGAATGGTGCAATCCGCGTTGCTCTCCGACCAATACTTTTGGCTGTAGCGACAATTGAATGATCATTGATGTCATAATCACGTGCCCAGCAACGGCTCTTACTCCATGGAAACCAGGGAAATTTGCAATTTTTCAACAGCTGCCGATGCCTGGCTCAATTCCGCATCTTTTGGCACCTTACTGAAGTGGGTCAGTGTTCAGTTGTACTTTTTACAGCAGACTGTATCAAGTACCTTGTGTTTTTCACGTACAAATGGTGTGGTTTTTCTACACGTAGATAAAGACATTGAGATTGTCTTGCACTTAGAAGTGAGACAATTGCTGGGTGAGTTAAATGGGCTTAGCCGAAAGATTTGACGTCTTCTGGGCTACCGAAGGGCACATAACTTATAGTCAAAAGTTGAATATAGTAATGACCAGTCGCGATTGTACAGAGTACAGTTTAGCCGATTTCAATTAACAAAAAGACGAAGCAAAAATGCAAAAGTGGAAAAACTGTTCCAGTGCTACTGGTAGGAGGCTAATCCGACGTATTTTGTGACGAGAAATCGAATGGTGCAAACCGCGTTGCTCTCCGACCAATACTTTTGGCTGTAGCGACAGATCAATGATCATTGATGTCATAATCACGTGCCCAGCAACGGCTCTTACTCCATGGAAACCAGGGATAGTTGCAATTTTTCAACAGCTGCCGATGCCTGGCCCAATTCTGCATCTTTTGGCACCTTATAAATGTGGGTCAGTGTTTAGTTGTACTTTTCACAGCAGACTGTATCAAGTACCTTGTGTTTTTTATGTACAAATGGTCTGGTTTTTCTACACGTAGATAAAGACATTGAGATTGTCTTGGACTTAGAAGTAGGACAATTGCTGGGTGAGTTGAATGGGCTTAGCCGATAGATTTGACGTCTTCTGGGCTACCGAAGGGCACATAACTTATAGTCAAAAGTTGAATATAGTAATGACCAGTCGCGATTGTACAGAGTACAGTGTAGCCGATTTCAATTAACAAAAAGACCAGGTAAAAATGCAAAAGTGGACAAACTGTTCCAGTGCTGCTGGTAAGAGGCTAATCCGACGTATTTTGTGACGAGAAATCGAATGGTGCAATCCGCGTTGCTCTCCGACCAATACTTTTGGCTGTAGCGACAATTGAATGATCATTGATGTCATAATCACGTGCCCAGCAACGGCTCTTACTCCATGGAAACCAGGGAAATTTGCAATTTTTCAACAGCTGCCGATGCCTGGCTCAATTCCGCATCTTTTGGCACCTTACTGAAGTGGGTCAGTGTTCAGTTGTACTTTTTACAGCAGACTGTATCAAGTACCTTGTGTTTTTCACGTACAAATGGTGTGGTTTTTCTACACGTAGATAAAGACATTGAGATTGTCTTCCACTTAGAAGTGAGACAATTGCTGGGTGAGTTAAATGGGCTTAGCCGAAAGATTTGACGTCTTCTGGGCTACCGAAGGGCACATAACTTATAGTCAAAAGTTGAATATAGTAATGACCAGTCGCGATTGTACAGAGTACAGTTTAGCCGATTTCAATTAACAAAAAGACGAAGCAAAAATGCAAAAGTGGAAAAACTGTTCCAGTGCTACTAGTAGGAGGCTAATCCGACGTATTTTGTGACGACAAATCGAATGGTGCAAACCGCGTTGCTCTCCGACCAATACTTTTGGCTGTAGCGACAGATCAATGGTCATTGATGTCATAATCACGTGCCCAGCAACGGCTCTTACTCCATGGAAACCAGGGATAGTTGCAATTTTTCAACAGCTGCCGATGCCTGGCCCAATTCTGCATCTTTTGGCACCTTATAAATGTGGGTCAGTGTTCAGTTGTACTTTTTACAGCAGACTGTATCAAGTACCTTGTGTTTTTCACGTACAAATGGTGTGGTTTTTCTACACGTAGATAAAGACATTGAGATTGTCTTGCACTTAGAAGTAAGGCAATTGCTGGGTGAGTTAAATGGGCTTAGCCGAAAGATTTCAGGTCTTCTGGGCTACCGAAGGGCACATAACTTATAGTCAAAAGTTGAATATAGTAATGACCAGTCGCGATTGTACAGAGTACAGTGTAGCCGATTTCAATTAACAAAAAGACCAGGTAAAAATGCAAAAGTGGAAAAACTGTTCCAGTGCTGTTGGTAAGAGGCTAATCCGACGTATTTTGTGACGACAAATCGAATGGTGCAAACCGCGTTGCTCTCCGACCAATACTTTTGGCTGTAGTGACAATTGAATGATCATTTATGTCATAATCACGTGCCCAGCAACGGCTCTTACTCCATGGAAACCAGGGAAATTTGCAATTTTTCAACAGCTGCCGATGCCTGGCTCAATTCCGCATCTTTTGGCACCTTACTGAAGTGGGTCAGTGTTCAGTTGTACTTTTTACAGCAGACTGTATCAAGTACCTTGTGTTTTTCACGTACAAATGGTGTGGTTTTTCTACACGTAGATAAAGACATTGAGATTGTCTTGCACTTAGAAGTAAGGCAATTGCTGGGTGAGTTAAATGGGCTTAGCCCAAAGATTTCAGGTTTTCTGGGCTACCGAAGGGCACATAACTTATAGTCAAAAGTTGAATATAGTAATGACCAGTCGCGATTGTACAGAGTACAGTGTAGCCGATTTCAATTAACAAAAAGACCAGGTAAAAATGCAAAAGTGGAAAAACTGTTCCAGTGCTGCTGGTAAGAGGCTAATCCGACGTATTTTGTGACGAGAAATCGAATGGTGCAAACCGCGTTGCTCTCCGACCAATGCTTTTGGCTGTAGTGACAATTGAATGATAATTTATGTCATAATCACGTGCCCAGCAACGGCTCTTACTCCTTGGAAACCAGGGAAATTTGCAATTTTTCAACAGCTGCCGATGCCTGGCTCAATTCCGCATCCTTTGGCACCTTACTGAAGTGGGTCAGTGCTCAGTTGTACTTTTTACAGCAGACTGTATCAAGTACCTTGTGTTTTTCACGTACAAATGGTGTGGTTTTTCTACACGTAGATAAAGACATTGAGATTGTCTTGGACTTAGAAGTAAGACAATTGCTGGGTAAGTTAAATATGCTTAGCCGAAAGATTTGACGTCTTCTGGGCTACCGAAGGGCACATAACTTATAGTCAAAAGTTGAATATAGTAATGACCAGTCGCGATTGTACAGAGTACAGTTTAGCCGATTTCAATTAACAAAAAGACGAAGCAAAAATGCAAAAGTGGAAAAACTGTTCCAGTGCTACTAGTAGGAGGCTAATCCGACGTATTTTGTGACGAGAAATCGAATGGTGCAATCCGCGTTGCTCTCCGACCAATATTTTTGGCTGTAGCGACAGATCAATGATCATTGATGTCATAATCACGTGCCCAGCAACGGCTCTTACTCCATGGAAACCAGGGATATTTGCAATTTTTTAACAGCTGCCGATGCCTGGCCCAATTCTGCATCTTTTGGCACCTTATAAATGTGGGTCAGTGTTTAGTTGTACTTTTCACAGCAGACTGTATCAAGTACCTTGTGTTTTTTATGTACAAATGGTGTGGTTTTTCTACACGTAGATAAAGACATTGAGATTGTCTTGCACTTAGAAGTAAGGCAATTGCTGGGTGAGTTGAACGGGCTTAGCCGATAGATTTGACGTCTTCTGGGCTACCGAAGGGCACATAACTTATAGTCAAAAGTTGAATATAGTAATGACCAGTCGCGATTGTACAGAGTACAGTGTAGCCGATTTCAATTAACAAAAAGACCAGGCAAAAATGCAAAAGTGGAAAAACTGTTCCAGTGCTGTTGGTAAGAGGCTAATCCGACGTATTTTGTGACGACAAATCGAATGGTGCAAACCGCTTTGCTCTCCGACCAATACTTTTGGCTGTAGTGACAATTGAATGATCATTTATGTCATAATCACGTGCCCAGCAACAGCTCTTACTCCATGGAAACCAGGGAAATTTGCAATTTTTCAACAGCTGCCGATGCCTGGCTCAATTCTGCATCTTTTGGCACCTTACTGAGGTGGGTCAGTGTTCAGTTGTACTTTTTACAGCAGACTGTATCAAGTACCTTGTGTTTTTCACGTACAAATGGTGTGGTTTTTCTACACGTAGATAAAGACATTAAGATTGTCTTGGACTTAGAAGTAAGGCAATTGCTGGGTGAGTTAAATGGGCTTAGCCCAAAGATTTCAGGTTTTCTGGGCTACCGAAGGGCACATAACTTATAGTCAAAAGTTGAATATAGTAATGACCAGTCGCGATTGTACAGAGTACAGTGTAGCCGATTTCAATTAACAAAAAGACCAGGTAAAAATGCAAAAGTGGAAAAACTGTTCCAGTGCTGCTGGTAAGAGGCTAATCCGACGTATTTTGTGACGAGAAATCGAATGGTGCAAACCGCGTTGCTCTCCGACCAATGCTTTTGGCTGTAGTGACAATTGAATGATAATTTATGTCATAATCACGTGCCCAGCAACGGCTCTTACTCCTTGGAAACCAGGGAAATTTGCAATTTTTCAACAGCTGCCGATGCCTGGCTCAATTCCGCATCCTTTGGCACCTTACTGAAGTGGGTCAGTGCTCAGTTGTACTTTTTACAGCAGACTGTATCAAGTACCTTGTGTTTTTCACGTACAAATGGTGTGGTTTTTCTACACGTAGATAAAGACATTGAGATTGTCTTGGACTTAGAAGTAAGACAATTGCTGGGTAAGTTAAATATGCTTAGCCGAAAGATTTGACGTCTTCTGGGCTACCGAAGGGCACATAACTTATAGTCAAAAGTTGAATATAGTAATGACCAGTCGCGATTGTACAGAGTACAGTTTAGCCGATTTCAATTAACAAAAAGACGAAGCAAAAATGCAAAAGTGGAAAAACTGTTCCAGTGCTACTAGTAGGAGGCTAATCCGACGTATTTTGTGACGAGAAATCGAATGGTGCAATCCGCGTTGCTCTCCGACCAATATTTTTGGCTGTAGCGACAGATCAATGATCATTGATGTCATAATCACGTGCCCAGCAACGGCTCTTACTCCATGGAAACCAGGGATATTTGCAATTTTTTAACAGCTGCCGATGCCTGGCCCAATTCTGCATCTTTTGGCACCTTATAAATGTGGGTCAGTGTTTAGTTGTACTTTTCACAGCAGACTGTATCAAGTACCTTGTGTTTTTTATGTACAAATGGTCTGGTTTTTCTACACGTAGATAAAGACATTGAGATTGTCTTGCACTTAGAAGTAAGGCAATTGCTGGGTGAGTTGAACGGGCTTAGCCGATAGATTTGACGTCTTCTGGGCTACCGAAGGGCACATAACTTATAGTCAAAAGTTGAATATAGTAATGACCAGTCGCGATTGTACAGAGTACAGTGTAGCCGATTTCAATTAACAAAAAGACCAGGCAAAAATGCAAAAGTGGAAAAACTGTTCCAGTGCTGTTGGTAAGAGGCTAATCCGACGTATTTTGTGACGACAAATCGAATGGTGCAAACCGCTTTGCTCTCCGACCAATACTTTTGGCTGTAGTGACAATTGAATGATCATTTATGTCATAATCACGTGCCCAGCAACAGCTCTTACTCCATGGAAACCAGGGAAATTTGCAATTTTTCAACAGCTGCCGATGCCTGGCTCAATTCTGCATCTTTTGGCACCTTACTGAGGTGGGTCAGTGTTCAGTTGTACTTTTTACAGCAGACTGTATCAAGTACCTTGTGTTTTTCACGTACAAATGGTGTGGTTTTTCTACACGTAGATAAAGACATTAAGATTGTCTTGGACTTAGAAGTAAGGCAATTGCTGGGTGAGTTAAATGGGCTTAGCCGAAAGATTTGACGTCTTCTGGGCTACCGAAGGGCACATAACTTATAGTCAAAAGTTGAATATAGTAATGACCAGTCGCGATTGTACAGAGTACAGTTTAGCCGATTTCAATTAACAAAAAGACGAAGCAAAAATGCAAAAGTGGAAAAACTGTTCCAGTGCTACTAGTAAGAGGCTAATCCGACGTATTTTGTGACGACAAATCGAATGGTGCAAACCGCGTTGCTCTCCGACCAATACTTTTGGCTGTAGTGACAATTGGATGATCATTTATGTCATAATCACGTGCCCAGCAACAGCTCTTACTCCATGGAAACCAGGGAAATTTGCAATTTTTCAACAGCTGCCGATGCCTGGCCCAATTCCACATCTTTTGGCACCTTATAAATGTGGGTCAGTGTTTAGTTGTACTTTTCACAGCAGACTGTATCAAGTACCTTGTGTTTTTGATGTACAAATGGTGTGGTTTTTCTACACGTAGATAAAGACATTGAGATTGTCTTGGACTTAGAAGTAAGACAATTGCTGGGTGAGTTGAATGGGCTTAGCCGATAGATTTGACGTCTTCTGGGCTACCGAAGGGCACATAACTTATAGTCAAAAGTTGAATATAGTAATGACCAGTCGCGATTGTACAGAGTACAGTTTAGCCGATTTCAATTAACATAAAAAAGACGAAGCAAAAATGCAAAAGTGGACAAACTGTTCCAGTGCTACTAGTAAGAGGCTAATCCGACGTATTTTGTGACGACAAATCCAATGGTGCAAACCGCGTTGCTCTCCGACCAATACTTTTGGCTGTAGCGACAGATCAATGATCATTGATGTCATAATCACGTGCCCAGCAACGGCTCTTACTCCATGGAAACCAGGGATATTTGCAATTTTTTAACAGCTGCCGATGCCTGGCCCAATTCCACATCTTTTGGCACCTTATAAATGTGGGTCAGTGTTTAGTTGTACTTTTCACAGCAGACTGTATCAAGTACCTTGTGTTTTTTATGTACAAATGGTGTGGTTTTTCTACACGTAGATAAAGACATTGAGATTGTCTTGGACTTAGAAGTAAGACAATTGCTGGGTGAGTTGAATGGGCTTAGCCGATAGATTTGACGTCTTCTGGGCTACCGAAGGGCACATAAATTATAGTCAAAAGTTGAATATAGTAATGACCAGTCGCGATTGTACAGAGTACAGTGTAGCCGATTTCAATTAACAAAAAGAGCAGGTAAAAATGCAAAAGTGGAAAAACTGTTCCAGTGCTGCTGGTAAGAGGCTAATCCGACGTATTTTGTGACGAGAAATCGAATGGTGCAAACCGCGTTGCTCTCCGACCAATACTTTTGGCTGTACTGACAATTGAATGATCATTTATGTCATAATCACGTGCCCAGCAACGGCTCTTACTCCATGGAAACCAGGGAAATTTGCAATTTTTCAACAGCTGCCGATGCCTGGCTCAATTCCGCATCTTTTGGCACCTTACTGAAGTGGGTCAGTGTTCAGTTGTACTTTTTACAGCAGACTGTATCAAGTACCTTGTGTTTTTCACGTACAAATGGTGTGGTTTTTCTACACGTAAATAAAGACATTGAGATTGTCTTGGACTTAGAGATAAGACAATTGCTGGGTGAGTTAAATGGGCTTAGCCCAAAGATTTCAGGTCTTCTGGGCTACCGAAGGGCACATAACTTATAGTCAAAAGTTGAATATAGTAATGACCAGTCGCGATTGTACAGAGTGCAGTGTAGCCGGTTTCAATTAACAAAAAGACCAGGCAAAAATGCAAAAGTGGAAAAACTGTTCCAGTGCTGCTGGTAAGAGGCTAATCCGACGTATTTGTGACGACAAATCGAATGGTGCATACCGCGTTGCTCTCCGACCAATACTTTTGGCTGTAGTGACAATTGAATGATCATTTATGTCATATTCACGTGCCCAGCAACAGCTCTTACTCCATGGAAACCAGGGAAATTTGCAATTTTTCAACAGCTGCCGATGCCTGGCTCAATTCTGCATCTTTTGGCACCTTACTGAAGTGGGTTAGTGTTCAGTTGTACTTTTTACAGCAGACTGTATCAAGTACCTTGTGTTTTTCACGTACAAATGGTGTGGTTTTTCTACACGTAGATAAAGACATTAAGATTGTCTTGACTTAGAAGTAAGGCAATTGCTGGGTGAGTTAAATGGGCTTAGCCGAAAGATTTGACGTCTTCTGGGCTACCGAAGGGCACATAACTTATAGTCAAAAGTTGAATATAGTAATGACCAGTCGCGATTGTACAGAGTACAGTTTAGCCGATTTCATTTAACAAAAAGACGAAGCAAAAATGCAAAAGTGGACAAACTGTTCCAGTGCTACTAGTAAGAGGCTAATCCGACGTATTTTGTGACGACAAATCGAATGGTGCAAACCGCGTTGCTCTCCGACCAATACTTTTGGCTGTAGCGACAGATCAATGATCATTTATGTCATAATCACGTGCCCAGCAACAGCTCTTACTCCATGGAAACCAGGGATATTTGCAATTTTTTAACAGCTGCCGATGCCTGGCCCAATTCCACATCTTTTGGCACCTTATAAATGTGGGTCAGTGTTTAGTTGTACTTTTCACAGCAGACTGTATCAAGTACCTTGTGTTTTGTGAGCTGAATGGGCTTAGCCGATAGATTTGACGTCTTCTGGGCTACCGAAGGGCACATAAATTATAGTCAAAAGTTGAATATAGTAATGACCAGTCGCGATTGTACAGAGTACAGTGTAGCCGATTTCAATTAACAAAAACAGCAGGTAAAAATGCAAAAGTGGAAAAACTGTTCCAGTGCTGCTGGTAAGAGGCTAATCCGACGTATTTTGTGACGAGATATCGAATGGTGCAAACCGCGTTGCTCTCCGACCAATACTTTTGGCTGTAGTGACAATTGAATGATCATTTATGTCATAATCACGTGCCCAGCAACGGCTCTTACTCCATGGAAACCAGGGAAATTTGCAATTTTTCAACAGCTGTCGATGCCTGCCTCAATTCCGCATCTTTTGGCACCTTACTGAAGTGGGTTAGTGTTCAGTTGTACTTTTTACAGCAGACTGTATCAAGTACCTTGTGTTTTTCACGTACAAATGGTGTGGTTTTTCTACACGTAGATAAAGACATTGAGATTGTCTTGCACTTAGAAGTAAGACAATTGCTGGGTGAGTTAAATGAATTGGGCTTAGCCCAAAGATTTCAGGTCTTCTTGGCTACCGAATGGCACATAACTTATAGTCAAAAGTTGAATATAGTAATGACCAGTTGCGATTGTACAGAGTGCAGTGTAGCCGGTTTCAATTAACAAAAAGACCAGACAAAAATGCAAAAGTGGAAAAACTGTTCCAGTGCTGCTGGTAAGAGGCTAATCCGACGTATTTTGTGACGACAAATCGAATGGTACAAACCGCGTTGCTCTCCGACCAATACTTTTGCCTGTAGTGACAATTGAATGATCATTTATGTCATAATCACGTGCCCAGCAAACAGCTCTTACTCCATGGAAACCAGGGAAATTTGCCAATTTTTCAACAGCTGCCGATGCCTGGCTCAATTCCGCATCTTTTGGCACCTTACTGAAGTGGGTTAGTGTTCAGTTGTACTTTTTACAGCAGACTGTATCAAGTACCTTGTGTTTTTCACGTACAAATGGTGTGGTTTTTCTACACGTAGATAAAGACATTGAGATTGTCTTGCACTTAGAAGTAAGGCAATTGCTGGGTGAGTTAAATGGGCTTAGCCCAAAGATTTCAGGTCTTCTTGGCTACCGAAGGGCACATAACTTATAGTCAAAAGTTGAATATAGTAATGACCAGTCGCGATTGTACAGAGTGCAGTGTAGCCGGTTTCAATTAACAAAAAGACCAGGCAAAAATGCAAAAGTGGAAAAACTGTTCCAGTGCTGCTGGTAAGAGGCTAATCCGACGTATTTTGTGACGACAAATCGAATGGTGCATACCGCGTTGCTCTCCGACCAATACTTTTGCCTGTAGTGACAATTGAAATGATCATTTATGTCATAATCACGTGCCCAGCAACAGCTCTTACTCCATGGAAACCAGGGAAATTTGCAATTTTTCAACAGCTGCCGATGCCTGGCTCAATTCCGCATCTTTTGGCACCTTACTGAAGTGGGTTAGTGTTCAGTTGTACTTTTTACAGCAGACTGTATCAAGTACCTTGTGTTTTTCACGTACAAATGGTGTGGTTTTTCTACACGTAGATAAAGACATTGAGATTTTCTTGCACTTAGAAGTAAGGCAATTGCTGGGTGAGTTAAATGGGCTTAGCCCAAAGATTTCAGGTCTTCTGGGCTACCGAAGGGCACATAACTTATAGTCAAAAGTTGAATATAGTAATGACCAGTCGCGATTGTACAGAGTACAGTGTAGTCGATTTCTATTATCAAAAAGACCAGGCAAAATGCAAAAGTGGAAAAAACTGTTCCAGTGCTGCTGGTAAGAGGCTAATCCGACGTATTTTGTGACGAGAAATCGAATGGTGCAAACCGCGCTGCTCTCCGACCAATACTTTTGGCTGTAGTGACAATTGAATGATCATTTATGTCATAATCACGTGCCCAGCAACAGCTCTTACTCCATGGAAACCAGGGAAATTTGCAATTTTTCAACAGCTGCCGATGCCTGGCTCAATTCCGCATCTTTTGGCACCTTACTGAAGTGGGTCAGTGTTCAGTTGTACTTTTTACAGCAGACTGTATCAAGTACCTTGTGTTTTTCACGTACAAATGGTGTGGTTTTTCTACACGTAGATAAAGACATTGAGATTGTCTTGAACTTAGAAGTAAGACAATTGCTGGGTGAGTTAAATGGGCTTAGCCCAAAAGATTTGACGTCTTCTGGCTACCGAAGGGCACATAACTTATAGTCAAAAGTTGAATATAGTAATGACCAGTCGCGATTGTACAGAGTACAGTTTAGCCGATTTCAATTAACAAAAAGACGAAGCAAAATGCAAAAGTGGAAAAACTGTTCCAGTGCTACTAGTAAGAGGCTAATCCGACGTATTTTGTGACGACAAATCGAATGGTGCAAACCGCGTTGCTCTCCGACCAATACTTTTGGCTGTAGTGACAATTGGATGATCATTTATGTCATAATCACGTGCCCAGCAACAGCTCTTACTCCATGGAAACCAGGGAAATTTGCAATTTTTCAACAGCTGCCGATGCCTGGCCCAATTCCACATCGTTTGGCACCTTATAAATGTGGGTCAGTGTTTAGTTGTACTTTTCACAGCAGACTGTATCAAGTACCTTGTGTTTTTTATGTACAAATGGTCTGGTTTTTCTACACGTAGATAAAGACATTGAGATTGTCTTGGACTTAGAAGTAAGACAATTGCTGGGTGAGTTGAATGGGCTTAGCCGATAGATTTGACGTCTTCTGGGCTACCGAAGGGCACATAACTTATAGTCAAAAGTTGAATATAGTAATGACCAGTCGCGATTGTACAGAGTACAGTTTAGCCGATTTCAATTAACAAAAAGAACGAAGCAAAAATGCAAAAGTGGACAAACTGTTCCAGTGCTACTAGTAAGAGGCTAATCCGACGTATTTTGTGACGACAAATCGAATGGTGCAAACCGCGTTGCTCTCCGACCAATACTTTTGGCTGTAGCGACAGATCAATGATCATTGATGTCATAATCACGTGCCCAGCAACGGCTCTTACTCCATGAAAACCAGGGATATTTGCAATTTTTTAACAGCTGCCGATGCCTGGCCCAATTCCACATCTTTTGGCACCTTATAAATGTGGGTCAGTGTTTAGTTGTACTTTTCACAGCAGACTGTATCAAGTACCTTGTGTTTTTTATGTACAAATGGTGTGGTTTTTCTACACGTAGATAAAGGACATTGAGATTGTCTTGGACTTAGAAGTAAGGACAATTGCTGGGTGAGTTGAATGGGCTTAGCCGATAGATTTGACGTCTTCTGGGCTACCGAAGGGCACATAAATTATAGTCAAAAGTTGAATATAGTAATGACCAGTCGCGATTGTACAGAGTACAGTGTAGCCGATTTCAATTAACAAAAAGAGCAGGTAAAAAATGCAAAAGTGGAAAAAATGTTCCAGTGCTGCTGGTAAGAGGCTAATCCGACGTATTTTGTGACGACAAATCGAATGGTGCATACCGCGTTGCTCTCCGACCAATACTTTTGCCTGTAGTGACAATTGAATGATCATTTATGTCATAATCACGTGCCCAGCAACAGCTCTTACTCCATGGAAACCAGGGAAATTTTGCAATTTTTCAACAGCTGCCGATGCCTGGCTCAATTCCGCATCTTTTGGCACCTTACTGAAGTGGGTTAGTGTTCAGTTGTACTTTTTACAGCAGACTGTATCAAGTACCTTGTCTTTTCTACGGTACAAATGTGTTTTCTACACGTAGATAAAGACATTGAGATTGTCTTGGACTTAGAAGTAAGACAATTGCTGGGTGAGTTAAATGGGCTTAGCCCAAAGATTTCAGGTCTTCTTGGCTACCGAAGGGCACATAACTTATAGTCAAAAGTTGGAATATAGTAATGACCAGTCGCGATTGTACAGAGTGCAGTGTAGCCGGTTTCAACTAACAAAAAGACAGGCAAAATGCAAAAGTGGAAAAACTGTTCCAGTGCTGCTGGTAAGAGGCTAATCCGACGTATTTTGTGACGACAAATCGAATGGTGCATACCGCGTTGCTCTCCGACCAATACTTTTGCCTGTAGTGACAATTGAATGATCATTTATGTCATAATCACGTGCCCAGCAACAGCTCTTACTCCATGGAAACCAGGGAAATTTGCAATTTTTCAACAGCTGCCGATGCCTGGCTCAATTCTGCATCTTTTGGCACCTTACTGAAGTGGGTTAGTGTTCAGTTGTACTTTTTACAGCAGACTGTATCAAGTACCTTGTGTTTTTTACGTACAAATGGTGTGGTTTTTCTACACGTAGATAAAGACATTAAGATTGTCCTTGGACTTAGAAGTAAGGCAATTGCTGGGTGAGTTAAATGGGCTTAGCCGAAAGATTTGACGTCTTCTGGCTACCGAAGGGCACATAACTTATAGTCAAAAGTTGAATATAGTAATGACCAGTCGCGATTGTACAGAGTACAGTTTAGCCGATTTCAATTAACAAAAAGACGAAGCAAAAATGCAAAAGTGGACAAACTGTTCCAGTGCTACTAGTAAGAGGCTAATCCGACGTATTTTGTGACGACAAATCGAATGGTGCAAACCGCGTTGCTCTCCGACCAATACTTTTGGCTGTAGCGACAGATCAATGATCATTGATGTCATAATCACGTGCCCAGCAACGGCTCTTACTCCATGGATAACCAGGGATATTTGCAATTTTTAACAGCTGCCGATGCCTGGCCCAATTCCACATCTTTTGGCACCTTATAAATGTGGGTCAGTGTTTAGTTGTACTTTTCACAGCAGACTGTATCAAGTACCTTGTGTTTTTTATGTACAAATGGTCTGGTTTTTCTACACGTAGATAAAGACATTGAGATTTTCTGCACTTAGAAGTAAGACAATTGCTGGGTGAGTTGAATGGGCTTAGCCGATAGATTTGACGTCTTCTGGGCTACCGAAGGGCACATAAATTATAGTCAAAAGTTTGAATATAGTAATGACCAGTTGCGATTGTACAGAGTGCAGTGTAGCCGGTTTCAATTAACAAAAAGACCAGGCAAAAATGCAAAAGTGGAAAAACTGTTCCAGTGCTGCTGGTAGAGGCTAATCCGACGTATTTTGTGACGACAAATCGAATGGTGCAAACCGCGTTGCTCTCCGACCAATACTTTTGCCTGTAGTGACAATTGAATGATCATTTATGTCATAATCACGTGCCCAGCAACAGCTCTTACTCCATGGAAACCAGGGAAATTTGCAATTTTTCAACAGCTGCCGATGCCTGGCTCAATTCCGCATCTTTTGGCACCTTACTGAAGTGGGTTAGTGTTCAGTTGTACTTTTTACAGCAGACTGTATCAAGTACCTTGTGTTTTTCACGTACAAATGGTGTGGTTTTTCTACACGTAGATAAAGACATTGAGATTTTCTTGGACTTAGAAGTAAGGCAATTGCTGGGTGAGTTAAATGGGCTTAGCCCAAAGATTTCAGGTCTTCTGGGCTACCGAAGGGCACATAACTTATAGTCAAAAGTTGAATATAGTAATGACCAGTCGCGATTGTACAGAGTACAGTGTAGTCGATTTCAATTATCAAAAAGACCAGGCAAAAATGCAAAAGTGGACAAACTGTTCCAGTGCTGCTGGTAAGAGGCTAATCCGACATATTTTGTGACGAGAAATCGAATGGTGCAAACCGCGTTGCTCTCCGACCAATACTTTTGGCTGTAGTGACAATTGGATGATCATTTATGTCATAATCACGTGCCCAGCAACAGCTCTTACTCCATGGAAACCAGGGAAATTTGCAATTTTTCAACAGCTGCCGATGCCTGGCTCAATTCCGCATCTTTTGGCACCTTACTGAAGTGGGTCAGTGTTCAGTTGTACTTTTTACAGCAGACTGTATCAAGTACCTTGTGTTTTTCACGTACAAATGGTGTGGTTTTTCTACACGTAGATAAAGACATTGAGATTGTCTTGAACTTAGAAGTAAGACAATTGCTGGGTGAGTTAAATGGGCTTAGCCCAAAGATTTGACGTCTTCTGGGCTACCGAAGGGCACATAACTTATAGTCAAAAGTTGAATATAGTAATGACCAGTCGCGATTGTACAGAGTACAGTTTAGCCGATTTCAATTAACAAAAAGACGAAGCAAAAATGCAAAAGTGGAAAAACTGTTCCAGTGCTACTAGTAAGAGGCTAATCCGACGTATTTTGTGACGACAAATCGAATGGTGCAAACCGCGTTGCTCTCCGACCAATACTTTTGGCTGTAGTGACAATTGGATGATCATTTATGTCATAATCACGTGCCCAGCAAAAGCTCTTACTCCATGGAAACCAGGGAAATTTGCAATTTTTCAACAGCTGCCGATGCCTGGCCCAATTCCACATCTTTTGGCACCTTATAAATGTGGGTCAGTGTTTAGTTGTACTTTTCACAGCAGACTGTATCAAGTACCTTGTGTTTTTTATGTACAGATGGTCTGGTTTTTCTACACGTAGATAAAGACATTGAGATTGTCTTGGACTTAGAAGTAAGACAATTGCTGGGTGAGTTGAATGGGCTTAGCCGATAGATTTGACGTCTTCTGGGCTACCGAAGGGCACATAACTTATAGTCAAAAGTTGAATATAGTAATGACCAGTCGCGATTGTACAGAGTACAATTTAGCCGATTTCAATTAACAAAAAGACGAAGCAAAAATGCAAAAGTGGACAAACTGTTCCAGTGCTACTAGTAAGAGGCTAATCCGACGTATTTTGTGACGACAAATCGAATGGTGCAAACCGCGTTGCTCTCCGACCAATACTTTTGGCTGTAGCGACAGATCAATGATCATTGATGTCATAATCACGTGCCCAGCAACGGCTCTTACTCCATGGAAACCAGGGATATTTGCAATTTTTTAACAGCTGCCGATGCCTGGCCCCATTCCACATCTTTTGGCACCTTATAAATGTGGGTCAGTGTTTAGTTGTACTTTTCACAGCAGACTGTATCAAGTACCTTGTGTTTTTTATGTACAAATGGTGTGGTTTTTCTACACGTAGATAAAGACATTGAGATTGTCTTGGACTTAGAAGTAAGACAAGTGCTGGGTGAGTTGAACGGGCTTAGCCAATAGATTTGACGTCTTCTGGGCTACCGAAGGGCACATAAATTATAGTCAAAAGTTGAATATAGTAATGACCAGTCGCGATTGTACAGAGTACAGTGTAGCCGATTTCAATTAACAAAAAGAGCAGGTAAAAATGCAAAAGTGGAAAAACTGTTCCAGTGCTGCTGGTAAGAGGCTAATCCGACGTATTTTGTGACGAGATATCGAATGGTGCAAACCGCGTTGCTCTCCGACCAATACTTTTGGCTGTAGTGACAATTGAATGATCATTTATGTCATAATCACGTGCCCAGCAACGGCTCTTACTCCATGGAAACCAGGGAAATTTGCAATTTTTCAACAGCTGTCGATGCCTGGCTCAATTCCGCATCTTTTGGCACCTTACTGAAGTGGGTTAGTGTTCAGTTGTACTTTTTACAGCAGACTGTATCAAGTACCTTGTGTTTTTCACGTACAAATGGTGTGGTTTTTCCTACACGTAGATAAAGACATTGAGATTGTCTTGCACTTAGAAGTAAGGCAATTGCTGGGTGAGTTAAATGGGTTGAGCCCAAAGATTTCAGGTCTTCTGGGCTACCGAAGGGCACATAACTTATAGTCAAAAGTTGAATATAGTAATGACCAGTCGCGATTGTACAGAGTGCAGTGTAGCCGGTTTCAATTAACAAAAAGACCAGGCAAAAATGCAAAAGTGGAAAAACTGTTCCAGTGCTGCTGGTAAGAGGCTAATCCGACGTATTTTATGACGACAAATCAAATGGTGCATACCGCGTTGCTCTCCGACCAATACTTTTGCCTGTAGTGACAATTGAATGATCATTTATGTCATAATCACGTGCCCAGCAACAGCTCTTACTCCATGGAAACCAGGGAAATTTGCAATTTTTCAACAGCTGCCGATGCCTGGCTCAATTCTGCATCTTTTGGCACCTTACTGAAGTGGGTTAGTGTTTAGTTGTACTTTTTACAGCAGACTGTATCAAGTACCTTGTGTTTTTCACGTACAAATGGTGTGGTTTTTCTACACGTAGATAAAGACATTAAGATTGTCTTGGACTTAGAAGTAAGGCAATTGCTGGGTGAGTTAAATGGGCTTAGCCCAAAGATTTCAGGTCTTCTGGGCTACCGAAGGGCACATAACTTATAGTCAAAAGTTGAATATAGTAATGACCAGTCGCGATTGTACAGAGTACAGTGTAGTCGATTTCAATTAACAAAAAGACCAGGCAAAAATGCAAAAGTGGACAAACTGTTCCAGTGCTGCTGGTAAGAGGCTAATCCGACGTATTTTGTGACGAGAAATCGAAAGGTGCAAACCGCGTTGCTCTCCGACCAATACTTTTGGCTGTAGTGACAATTGAATGATCATTTATGTCATAATCACGTGCCCAGCAACAGCTCTTACTCCATGGAAACCAGGGAAATTTGCAATTTTTCAACAGCTGCCGATGCCTGGCTCAATTCCGCATCTTTTGGCACCTTACTGAAGTGGGTCAGTGTTTAGTTGTACTTTTCACAGCAGACTGTATCAAGTACCTTGTGTTTTTTATGTACAAATGGTCTGGTTTTTCTACACGTAGATAAAGACATTGAGATTGTCTTGCACTTAGAAGTAAGACAATTGTTGGGTGAGTTGAATGGGCTTAGCCGATAGATTTGACGTCTTCTGGGCTACCGAAGGGCACATAACTTATAGTCAAAAGTTGAATATAGTAATGACCAGTCGCGATTGTACAGAGTACAGTGTAGCCGATTTCAATTAACAAAAAGACCAGGCAAAAATGCAAAAGTGGACAAACTGTTCCAGTGCTGCTTGGTAAGAGGCTAATCCGACGTATTTTGTGACGAGAAATCGAATGGTGCAAACCGCGTTGCTCTCCGACCAATACTTTTGGCTGTAGTGACAATTGAATGATCATTTATGTCATAATCACGTGCCCAGCAACGGCTCTTACTCCATGGAAACCAGGGAAATTTGCAATTTTTCAACAGCTGCCGATGCCTGGCTCAATTCCGCATCTTTTGGAACCTTACTGAAGTGGGTTAGTGTTCAGTTGTACTTTTTACAGCAGACTGTATCAAGTACCTTGTGTTTTTCACGTACAAATGGTGTGGTTTTTCTACACGTAGATAAAGACATTGAGATTGTCTTGCACTTAGAAGTAAGGCAATTGCTGGGTGAGTTAAATGGGCTTAGCCCAAAGATTTCAGGTCTTCTTGGCTACCGAAGGGCACATAACTTATAGTCAAAAGTTGAATATAGTAATGACCAGTCGCGATTGTACAGAGTGCAGTGTAGCCGGTTTCAATTAACAAAAAGACCAGGCAAAAATGCAAAAGTGGAAAAACTGTTCCAGTGCTGCTGGTAAGAGGCTAATCCGACGTATTTTGTGACGACAAATCGAATGGTGCATACCGCGTTGCTCTCCGACCAATACTTTTGCCTGTAGTGACAATTAAATGATCATTTATGTCATAATCACGTGCCCAGCAACAGCTCTTACTCCATGGAAACCAGGGAAATTTGCAATTTTTCAACAGCTGCCGATGCCTGGCTCAATTCTGCATCTTTTGGCACCTTACTGAAGTGGGTTAGTGTTCAGTTGTACTTTTTACAGCAGACTGTATCAAGTACCTTGTGTTTTTCACGTACAAATGGTGTGGTTTTTCTACACGTAGATAAAGACAATAAGATTGTCTTGGACTTAGAAGTAAGGCAATTGCTGGGTGAGTTAAATGGGCTTAGCCCAAAGATTTGACGTTTTCTGGGCTACCGAAGGGCACATAACTTATAGTCAAAAGTTGAATATAGTAATGACCAGTCGCGATTGTACAGAGTACAGTTTAGCCGATTTCAATTAACAAAAAGACGAAGCAAAAATGCAAAAGTGGAAAAACTGTTCCAGTGCTACTAGTAAGAGGCTAATCCGACGTATTTTGTGACGACAAATCGAATGGTGCAAACCGCGTTGCTCTCCGACCAATACTTTTGGCTGTAGCGACAGATCAATGATCATTGATGTCATAATCACGTGCCCAGCAACGGCTCTTACTCCATGAAAACCAGGGATATTTGCAATTTTTTAACAGCTGCCGATGCCTGGCCCAATTCCACATCTTTTGGCACCTTATAAATGTGGGTCAGTGTTTAGTTGTACTTTTCACAGCAGACTGTATCAAGTACCTTGTGTTTTTTATGTACAAATGGTCTGGTTTTTCTACACGTAGATAAAGACATTGAGATTGTCTTGGACTTAGAAGTAAGACAATTGTTGGGTGAGTTGAATGGGCTTAGGCGATAGATTTGACGTCTTCTGGGCTACCGAAGGGCACATAACTTATAGTCAAAAGTTGAATATAGTAATGACCAGTCGCGATTGTACAGAGTGCAGTGTAGCCGGTTTCAATTAACAAAAAGACCAGGCAAAAATGCAAAAGTGGACAAACTGTTCCAGTGCTGCTGGTAAGAGGCTAATCCGACGTATTTTGTGACGACAAATCGAATGGTGCATACCGCGTTGCTCTCCGACCAATACTTTTGCCTGTAGTGACAATTGAATGATCATTTATGTCATAATCACGTGCCCAGCAACGGCTCTTACTCCATGGAAACCAGGGAAATTTGCAATTTTTCAACAGCTGCCGATGCCTGGCTCAATTCTGCATCTTTTGGCATCTTACTGAAGTGGGTTAGTGTTCAGTTGTACTTTTTACAGCAGACTGTATCAAGTACCTTGTGTTTTTCACGTACAAATGGTGTGGTTTTTCTACACGTAGATAAAGACAATAAGATTGTCTTGGACTTAGAAGTAAGGCAATTGCTGGGTGAGTTAAATGGGCTTAGCCCAAAGATTTGACGTTTTCTGGGCTACCGAAGGGCACATAACTTATAGTCAAAAGTTGAATATAGTAATGACCAGTCGCGATTGTACAGAGTACAGTTTAGCCGATTTCAATTAACAAAAAGACGAAGCAAAAATGCAAAAGTGGAAAAACTGTTCCAGTGCTACTAGTAAGAGGCTAATCCGACGTATTTTGTGACGACAAATCGAATGGTGCAAACCGCGTTGCTCTCCAACCAATACTTTTGGCTGTAGCGACAGATCAATGATCATTGATGTCATAATCACGTGCCCAGCAACGGCTCTTACTCCATGAAAACCAGGGATATTTGCAATTTTTTAACAGCTGCCGATGCCTGGCCCAATTCCACATCTTTTGGCACCTTATAAATGTGGGTCAGTGTTTAGTTGTACTTTTCACAGCAGACTGTATCAAGTACCTTGTGTTTTTTATGTACAAATGGTCTGGTTTTTCTACACGTAGATAAAGACATTGAGATTGTCTTGGACTTAGAAGTAAGACAATTGTTGGGTGAGTTGAATGGGCTTAGCCGATAGATTTGACGTCTTCTGGGCTACCGAAGAGCACATAACTTATAGTCAAAAGTTGAATATAGTAATGACCAGTCGCGATTGTACAGAGTACAGTGTAGCCGATTTCAATTAACAAAAAGACCAGGCAAAAATGCAAAAGTGGACAAACTGCTCCAGTGCTACTGGTAAGAGGCTAATCCGACGTATTTTGTGACGAGAAATCGAATGGTGCAAACCGCGTTGCTCTCCGACCAATACTTTTGGCTGTAGTGACAATTGAATGATTATTTATGTCATAATCACGTGCCCAGCAACGGCTCTTACTCCATGGAAACCAGGGAAATTTGCAATTTTTCAACAGCTGCCGATGCCTGGCTCAATTCCGCATCTTTTGGAACCTTACTGAAGTGGGTTAGTGTTCAGTTGTACTTTTTAAAGCAGACTGTATCAAGTACCTTGTGTTTTTCACGTACAAATGGTGTGGTTTTTCTACACGTAGATAAAGACATTGAGATTGTCTTGCACTTAGAAGTAAGGCAATTGCTGGGTGAGTTAAATGGGCTTAGCCCAAAGATTTCAGGTCTTCTTGGCTACCGAAGGGCACATAACTTATAGTCAAAAGTTGAATATAGTAATGACCAGTCGCGATTGTACAGAGTGCAGTGTAGCCGGTTTCAATTAACAAAAAGACCAGGCAAAAATGCAAAAGTGGAAAAACTGTTCCAGTGCTGCTGGTAAGAGGCTAATCCGACGTATTTTGTGACGACAAATCGAATGGTGCATACCGCGTTGCTCTCCGACCAATACTTTTGGCTGTAGTGACAATTGAATGATCATTTATGTCATAATCACGTGCCCAGCAACGGCTCTTACTCCATGGAAACCAGGGAAATTTGCAATTTTTCAACAGCTGCCGATGCCTGGCTCAATTCCGCATCTTTTGGAACCTTACTGAAGTGGGTTAGTGTTCAGTTGTACTTTTTACAGCAGACTGTATCAAGTACCTTGTGTTTTTCACGTACAAATGGTGTGGTTTTTCTACACGTAGATAAAGACATTGAGATTGTCTTGCACTTAGAAGTAAGGCAATTGCTGGGTGAGTTAAATGGGCTTAGCCCAAAGATTTCAGGTCTTCTTGGCTACCGAAGGGCACATAACTTATAGTCAAAAGTTGAATATAGTAATGACCAGTCGCGATTGTACAGAGTGCAGTGTAGCCGGTTTCAATTAACAAAAAGACCAGGCAAAAATGCAAAAGTGGAAAAACTGTTCCAGTGCTGCTGGTAAGAGGCTAATCCGACGTATTTTGTGACGACAAATCGAATGGTGCAAACCGCGTTGCTCTCCGACCAATACTTTTGGCTGTAGTGACAATTGAATGATCATTTATGTCATAATCACGTGCCCAGCAACGGCTCTTACTCCATGGAAACCAGGGAAATTTGCAATTTTTCAACAGCTGCCGATGCCTGGCTCAATTCCGCATCTTTTGGAACCTTACTGAAGTGGGTTAGTGTTCAGTTGTACTTTTTACAGCAGACTGTATCAAGTACCTTGTGTTTTTTCACGTACAAATGGTGTGGTTTTTCTACACGTAGATAAAGACATTGAGATTGTCTTGCACTTAGAAGTAAGGCAATTGCTGGGTGAGTTAAATGGGCTTAGCCCAAAGATTTCAGGTCTTCTTGGCTACCGAAGGGCACATAACTTATAGTCAAAAGTTGAATATAGTAATGACCAGTCGCGATTGTACAGAGTGCAGTGTAGCCGGTTTCAATTAACAAAAAGACCAGGCAAAAATGCAAAAGTGGAAAAACTGTTCCAGTGCTGCTGGTAAGAGGCTAATCCGACGTATTTTGTGACGAGAAATCGAATGGTGCAAACCGCGTTGCTCTCCGACCAATACTTTTGGCTGTAGTGACAATTGAATGATCATTTATGTCATAATCACGTGCCCAGCAACAGCTCTTACTCCATGGAAACCAGGGAAATTTGCAATTTTTCAACAGCTGCCGATGCCTGGCTCAATTCCGCATCTTTTGGCACCTTACTGAAGTGGGTCAGTGTTCAGTTGTACTTTTTACAGCAGACTGTATCAAGTACCTTGTGTTTTTCACGTACAAATGGTGTGGTTTTTCTACACGTAGATAAAGACATTGAGATTGTCTTGGACTTAGAAGTAAGACAATTGCTGGGTGAGTTAAATGCGCTTAGCCGAAAGATTTGACGTCTTCTGGGCTACCGAAGGGCACATAACTTATAGTCAAAAGTTGAATATAGTAATGACCAGTCGCGATTGTACAGAGTACAGTTTAGCCGATTTCAATTAACAAAAAGACGAAGCAAAAATGCAAAAGTGGAAAAACTGTTCCAGTGCTACTAGTAAGAGGCTAATCCGACGTATTTTGTGACGACAAATCGAATGGTGCAAACCGCGTTGCTCTCCGACCAATACTTTTGGCTGTAGCGACAGATCAATGATCATTGATGTCATAATCACGTGCCCAGCAACTCTTACTCCATGGAAACCAGGGATATTTGCAATTTTTTAACAGCTGCGATGCCTGGGCCCAATTCCACATCTTTTGGCACCTTATAAATGTGGGTCAGTGTTTAGTTGTACTTTTCACAGCAGACTGTATCAAGTACCTTGTGTTTTTTTATGTACAAATGGTCTGGTTTTTCCACACGTAGATAAAGACATTGAGATTGTCTTGGACTTAGAAGTAAGACAATTGCTGGGTGAGTTGAATGGGCTTAGCCGATAGAGTTGACGTCTTCTGGGCTACCGAAGGGCACATAACTTATAGTCAAAAGTTGAATATAGTAATGGCCAGTCGCGATTGTACAGAGTACAGTGTAGCCGATTTCAATTAACAAAAAGAGCAGGTAAAAATGCAAAAGTGGAAAAACTGTTCCAGTGCTGCTGGTAAGAGGCTAATCCGACGTATTTTGTGACGAGAAATCGAATGGTGCAAACCGCGTTGCTCTCCGACCAATACTTTTGGCTGTAGTGACAACTGAATGATCATTTATGTCATAATCACGTGCCCAGCAACGGCTCTTACTCCATGGAAACCAGGGAAATTTGCAATTTTTCAACAGCTGCCGATGCCTGGCTCAATTCCGCATCTTTTGGAACCTTACTGAAGTGGGTTAGTGTTCAGTTGTACTTTTTGCAGCAGACTGTATCAAGTACCTTGTGTTTTTCACGTACAAATGGTGTGGTTTTTCTACACGTAGATAAAGACATTGAGATTGTCTTGCACTTAGAAGTAAGGCATTGGCTGGGTGAGTTAAATGGGCTTAGCCCAAAGATTTCAGGTCTTCTTGGCTACCGAAGGGCACATAACTTATAGTCAAAAGTTGAATATAGTAATGACCAGTCGCGATTGTACAGAGTGCAGTGTAGCCGGTTTCAATTAACAAAAAGACCAGGCAAAAATGCAAAAGTGGAAAACTGTTCCAGTGCTGCTGGTAAGAGGCTAATCCGACGTATTTTGTGACGACAAATCGAATGGTGCAAACCGCGTTGCTCTCCGACAATACTTTTGGCTGTAGCGACAGATCAATGATCATTGATGTCATAATCACGTGCCCAGCAACGGCTCTTACTCCATGGAAACCAGGGATATTTGCAATTTTTTAACAGCTGCCGATGCCTGGCCCAATTCCACATCTTTTGGCACCTTATAAATGTGGGTCAGTGTTTAGTTGTACTTTTCACAGCAGACTGTATCAAGTACCTTGTGTTTTTTATGTACAAATGGTCTGGTTTTCTACACGTAGATAAAGACATTGAGATTGTCTTGCACTTAGAAGTAAGACAATTGCTGGGTGCAGTTGAATGGGCTTAGCCGATAGATTTGACGTCTTCTGGGCTACCGAAGGGCACATAACTTATAGTCAAAAGTTGAATATAGTAATGACCAGTCGCGATTGTACAGAGTGCAGTGTAGCCGGTTTCAATTAACAAAAAGACCAGGCAAAAATGCAAAAGTGGAAAAACTGTTCCAGTGCTGCTGGTAAGAGTCTAATCCGACGTATTTTGTGACGACAAATCGAATGGTGCATACCGCGTTGCTCTCCGACCAATACTTTTGCCTGTAGTGACAATTGAAATGATCATTTATGTCATAATCACGTGCCCAGCAACGGCTCTTACTCCATGGAAACCAGGGAAATTTGCAATTTTTCAACAGCTGCCGATGCCTGGCTCAATTCCGCATCTTTTGGAACCTTACTGAAGTGGTTAGTGTTCAGTTGTACTTTTTACAGCAGACTGTATCAAGTACCTTGTGTTTTTCACGTACAAATGGTGTGGTTTTTCTCCACGTAGATAAAGACATTTGAGATTGTCTTGCACTTAGAAGTAAGGCAATTGCTGGGTGAGTTAAATGGGCTTAGCCCAAAGATTTCAGGTCTTCTTGGCTACCGAAGGGCACATAACTTATAGTCAAAAGTTGAAGATAGTAATGACCAGTCGCGATTGTACAGAGTACAGTGTAGTCGATATCAATTAACAAAAAGACCAGGCAAAAATGCAAAAGTGGACAACTGTTCCAGTGCTGCTGGTAAGAGGCTAATCCGACGTATTTTGTGACGAGAAATCGAATGGTGCAAACCGCGTTGCTCTCCGACCAATACTTTTGCCTGTAGTGACAATTGAATGATCATTTATGTCATAATCACGTGCCCAGCAACAGCTCTTACTCCATGGAAACCAGGGAAATTTGCAATTTTTCAACAGCTGCCGATGCCTGGCTCAATTCTGCATCTTTTGGCACCTTACTGAAGTGGGTTAGTGTTCAGTTGTACTTTTTACAGCAGACTGTATCAAGTACCTTGTGTTTTTCACGTACAAATGGTGTGGTTTTTCTACACGTAGATAAAGACATTAAGATTGTCTTGGACTTAGAAGTAAGGCAATTGCTGGGTGAGTTAAATGGGCTTAGCCGAAAGATTTGACGTCTTCTGGGCTACCGAAGGGCACATAACTTATAGTCAAAAGTTGAATATAGTAATGACCAGTCCGCGATTGTACAGAGTACAGTTTAGCCGATTTCAATTAACAAAAAGACGAAGCAAAAATGCAAAAGTGGAAAAACTGTTCCAGTGCTACTAGTAAGAGGCTAATCCGACGTATTTTGTGACGACAAATCGAATGGTGCAAACCGCGTTGCTCTCCGACCAATACTTTTGGCTGTAGCGACAGATCAATGATCATTGATGTCATAATCACGTGCCCAGCAACGGCTCTTACTCCATGGAAACCAGGGATATTTGCAATTTTTTAACAGCTGCCGATGCCTGGCCCCATTCCACATCTTTTGGCACCTTATAAATGTGGGTCAGTGTTTAGTTGTACTTTTCACAGCAGACTGTATCAAGTACCTTGTGTTTTTTATGTACAAATGGTCTGGTTTTTCTACACGTAGATAAAGACATTGAGATTGTCTTGGACTTAGAAGTAAGACAATTGCTGGGTGAGTTGAATGGGCTTAGCCGATAGATTTGACGTCTTCTGGGCTACCGAAGGGCACATAACTTATAGTCAAAAGTTGAATATAGTAATGACCAGTCGCGATTGTACAGAGTACAGTGTAGCCGATTTCAATTAACAAAAAGACCAGGTAAAAATGCAAAAGTGGAAAAACTGTTCCTGTGCTGCTGGTAAGAGGCTAATCCGACGTATTTTGTGACGAGAAATCGAATGGTGCAAACCGCGTTGCTCTCCGACCAATACTTTTGGCTGTAGTGACAATTGAATGATCATTTATGTCATAATCACGTGCCCAGCAACGGCTCTTACTCCATGGAAACCAGGGAAATTTGCAATTTTTCAACAGCTGCCGATGCCTGGCTCAATTCCGCATCTTTTGGCACCTTACTGAAGTGGGTCAGTGTTCAGTTGTACTTTTTACAGCAGACTGTATCAAGTACCTTGTGTTTTTCACGTACAAATGGTGTGGTTTTTCTACACGTAGATAAAGACATTGAGATTGTCTTGCACTTAAAAGTAAGACAATTGCTGGGTGAGTTGAATGGGCTAAGCCGAAAGATTTGACGTCTTCTGGGCTACCGAAGGGCACATAACTTATAGTCAAAAGTTGAATATAGTAATGACCAGTCGCGATTGTACAGAGTGCAGTGTAGCCGGTTTCAATTAACAAAAAGACCAGGCAAAAATGCAAAAGTGGAAAAACTGTTCCAGTGCTGCTGGTAAGAGGCTAATCCGACGTATTTTATGACGACAAATCAAATGGTGCATACCGCGTTGCTCTCCGACCAATACTTTTGGCTGTAGTGACAATTGAATGATCATTTATGTCATAATCACGTGCCCAGCAACAGCTCTTACTCCATGGAAACCAGGGAAATTTGCAATTTTTCAACAGCTGCCGATGCCTGGCTCAATTCTGCATCTTTTGGCACCTTACTGAAGTGGGTTAGTGTTCAGTTGTACTTTTTACAGCAGACTGTATCAAGTACCTTGTGTTTTTCACGTACAATTGGTGTGGTTTTTCTACACGTAGATAAAGACATTAAGATTGTCTTGGACTTAGAAGTAAGGCAATTGCTGGGTGAGTTAAATGGGCTTAGCCGAAAGATTTGACGTCTTCTGGGCTACCGAAGGGCACATAACTTATAGTCAAAAGTTGAATATAGTAATGACCAGTCGCGATTGTACAGAGTACAGTTTAGCCGATTTCAATTAACAAAAAGACGAAGCAAAAATGCAAAAGTGGAAAAACTGTTCAGTGCTACTCGTAAGAGGCTAATCCGACGTATTTTGTGACGACAAATCGAATGGTGCAAACCGCGTTGCTCTCCGACCAATACTTTTGGCTGTAGCGACAGATCAATGATCATTGATGTCATAATCACGTGCCCAGCAACGGCTCTACTCCATGGAAACCAGGGATATTTGCAATTTTTTAACAGCTGCGATGCCTGGCCCAATTCCACATCTTTTGGCACCTTATAAATGTGGGTCAGTGTTTAGTTGTACTTTTCACAGCAGACTGTATCAAGTACCTTGTGTTTTTATGTACAAATGTGTGGTTTTTCTACACGTAGATAAAGACATTGAGATTGTCTTGGACTTAGAAGTAAGACAATTGCTGGGTGAGTTGAATGGGCTTAGCCGATAGATTTGACGTCTTCTGGGCTACCGAAGGGCACATAACTTATAGTCAAAAGTTGAATATAGTAATGACCAGTCGCGATTGTACAGAGTACAGTGTAGCCGATTTCAATTAACAAAAAGAGCAGGTAAAAATGCAAAAGTGGAAAAACTGTTCCAGTGCTGCTGGTAAGAGGCTAATCCGACGTATTTTGTGACGAGAAATCGAATGGTGCAAACCGCGTTGCTCTCCGACCAATACTTTTGGCTGTAGTGACAATTGAATGATCATTTATGTCATAATCACGTGCCCAGCAACGGCTCTTACTCCATGGAAACCAGGGAAATTTGCAATTTTTCACAGCTGCGATGCCTGGCTCAATTCCGCATCTTTTGGCACCTTACTGAAGTGGGTTAGTGTTCAGTTGTACTTTTTACAGCAGGACTGTAATCAAGTACCTTGTGTTTTTCACGTACAAATGGTGTGGTTTTTCTACACGTAGATAAAGACATTGAGATTGTCTTGCACTTAGAAGTAAGGCAATTGCTGGGTGAGTTAAATGGGCTTAGCCCAAAGATTTCAGGTCTTCTTGGCTACCGAAGGGCACATAACTTATAGTCAAAAGTTGAATATAGTAATGACCAGTCGCGATTGTACAGAGTGCAGTGTAGCCGGTTTCAATTAACAAAAAGACCAGGCAAAAATGCAAAAGTGGAAAAACTGTTCCAGTGCTGCTGGTAAGAGGCTAATCCGACGTATTTTGTGACGACAAATCGAATGGTGCATACCGCGTTGCTCTCCGACCAATACTTTTGCCTGTAGTGACAATTGAATGATCATTTATGTCATAATCACGTGCCCAGCAACAGCTCTTACTCCATGGAAACCAGGGAAATTTGCAATTTTTCAACAGCTGCCGATGCCTGGCTCAATTCCGCATCTTTTGGCACCTTACTGAAGTGGGTTAGTGTTCAGTTGTACTTTTTACAGCAGACTGTATCAAGTACCTTGTGTTTTTCACGTACAAATGGTGTGGTTTTTCTACACGTAGATAAAGACATTGAGATTTTCTTGCACTTAGAAGTAAGGCAATTGCTGGGTGAGTTAAATGGGCTTAGCCCAAAGATTTCAGGTCTTCTGGGCTACCGAAGGGCACATAACTTATAGTCAAAAGTTGAATATAGTAATGACCAGTCGCGATTGTAGAGAGTACAGTGTAGCCGATTTCAATTAACAAAAAGACCAGGTAAAAATGCAAAAGTGGACAAACTGTTCCAGTGCTGCTGGTAAGAGACTAATCCGACGTATTTTGTGACGAGAAATCGAATGGTGCAAACCGCGTTGCTCTCCGACCAATTCTTTTGGCTGTAGTGACAATTGAATGATAATTTATGTCATAATCACGTGCCCAGCAACGGCTCTTACTCCATGGAAACCAGGGATATTTGCAATTTTTCAACAGCTGCCGATGCCTGGCTCAAATCCGCATCTTTTGGCACCTTACTGAAGTGGGTCAGTGTTCAGTTGTACTTTTTACAGCAGACTGTATCAAGTACCTTGTGTTTTTCACGTACAAATGGTGTGGTTTTTCTACACGTAGATAAAGACATTGAGATTGTCTTGCACTTAGAAGTAAGACAATTGCTGGGTGAGTTGAATGGGCTAAGCCGAAAGATTTGACGTCTTCTGGGCTACCGAAGGGCACATAACTTATAGTCAAAAGTTGAATATAGTAATGACCAGTCGCGATTGTACAGAGTACAGTGTAGCCGATTTCAATTAACAAAAAGACCAGGTAAAAATGCAAAAGTGGAAAAAATGTTCCAGTTGTGCTGGTAAGAAGTTAATCCGACGTATTTTGTGACGAGAAATCGAATGGTGCAAACCGCGTTGCTCTCCGACCAATACTTTTGGCTGTAGTGACAATTGAATGATCATTTATGTCATAATCACGTGCCCAGCAACGGCTCTTACTCCATGGAAACCAGGGAAATTTGCAATTTTTCAACAGCTGCCGATGCCTGGCTCAATTCCGCATCTTTTGGCACCTTACTGAAGTGGGTTAGTGTTCAGTTGTACTTTTTACAGCAGACTGTATCAAGTACCTTGTGTTTTTCACGTACAAATGGTGTGGTTTTTCTACACGTAGATAAAGACATTGAGATTGTCTTGGACTTAGAAGTAAGGCAATTGCTGGGTGAGTTAAATGGGCTTAGCCGAAAGATTTGACGTCTTCTGGGCTACCGAAGGGCACATAACTTATAGTCAAAAGTTGAATATAGTAATGACCAGTCGCGATTGTACAGAGTACAGTTTAGCCGATTTCAATTAACAAAAAGACGAAGCAAAAATGCAAAAGTGGAAAAACTGTTCCAGTGCTACTAGTAAGAGGCTAATCCGACGTATTTTGTGACGAGAAATCGAATGGTGCAAACCGCGTTGCTCTCCGACCAATACTTTTGGCTGTAGCGACAGATCAATGATCATTGATGTCATAATCACGTGCCCAGCAACGGCTCTTACTCCATGGAAACCAGGGATATTTGCAATTTTTTAACAGCTGCCGATGCCTGGCCCAATTCCACATCTTTTGGCACCTTATAAATGTGGGTCAGTGTTTAGTTGTACTTTTCACAGCAGACTGTATCAAGTACCTTGTGTTTTTTATGTACAAATGGTGTGGTTTTTCTACACGTAGATAAAGACATTGAGATTGTCTTGGACTTAGAAGTAAGACAATTGCTGGGTGAGTTGAATGGGCTTAGCCGATAGATTTGACGTCTTCTGGGCTACCGAAGGGCACATAACTTATAGTCAAAAGTTGAATATAGTAATGACCAGTCGCGATTGTACAGAGTACAGTGTAGCCGATTTCAATTAACAAAAATACCAGGTAAAAATGCAAAAGTGGAAAAACTGTTCCAGTGCTGCTGGTAAGAGGCTAATCCGACGTATTTTGTGACGAGAAATCGAATGGTGCAAACCGCGTTGCTCTCCGACCAATACTTTTGGCTGTAGTGACAATTGAATGATCATTTATGTCATAATCACGTGCCCAGCAACGGCTCTTACTCCATGGAAACCAGGGAAATTTGCAATTTTTCAACAGCTGCCGATGCCTGGCTCAATTCCGCATCTTTTGGCACCTTACTGAAGTGGGTTAGTGTTCAGTTGTACTTTTTACAGCAGACTGTATCAAGTACCTTGTGTTTTTCACGTACAAATGGTGTGGTTTTTCTACACGTAGATAAAGACATTGAGATTTTCTTGCACTTAGAAGTAAGGCAATTGCTGGGTGAGTTAAATGGGCTTAGCCCAAAGATTTCAGGTCTTCTTGGCTACCGAAGGGCACATAACTTATAGTCAAAAGTTGAATATAGTAATGACCAGTCGCGATTGTACAGAGTGCAGTGTAGCCGGTTTCAATTAACAAAAAGACCAGGCAAAAATGCAAAAGTGGAAAAACTGTTCCAGTGCTGCTGGTAAGAGGCTAATCCGACGTATTTTGTGACGACAAATCGAATGGTGCATACCGCGTTGCTCTCCGACCAAATACTTTTGCCTGTAGTGACAATTGAATGATCATTTATGTCATAATCACGTGCCCAGCAACAGCTCTTACTCCATGGAAACCAGGGAAATTTGCAATTTTTCAACAGCTGCCGATGCCTGGCTCAATTCCGCATCTTTTGGCACCTTACTGAAGTGGGTTAGTGTTCAGTTGTACTTTTTACAGCAGACTGTATCAAGTACCTTGTGTTTTTCACGTACAAATGGTGTGGTTTTTCTACACGTAGATAAAGACATTGAGATTGTTTTGCACTTAGAAGTAAGGCAACTGCTGGGTGAGTTAAATGGGCTTGGCCCAAAGATTTGACGTCTTCTGGGCTACCGAAGGGCACATAACTTATAGTCAAAAGTTGAATATAGTAATGACCAGTCGCGATTGTAGAGAGTACAGTGTAGCCGATTTCAATTAACAAAAAGACCAGGTAAAAATGCAAAAGTGGACAAACTGTTCCAGTGCTGCTGGTAAGAGGCTAATCCGACGTATTTTGTGACGAGAAATCGAATGGTGCAAACCGCGTTGCTCTCCGACCAATTCTTTTGGCTGTAGTGACAATTGAATGATAATTTATGTCATAATCACGTGCCCAGCAACGGCTCTTACTCCATGGAAACCAGGGAAATTTGCAATTTTTCAACAGCTGCCGATGCCTGGCTCAATTCCGCATCTATTGGTACCTTACTGAAGTGGGTCAGTGTTCAGTTGTACTTTTTACAGCAGACTGTATCAAGTACCTTGTGTTTTTCACGTACAAATGGTGTGGTTTTTCTACACGTAGATAAAGACATTGAGATTGTCTTGCACTTAGAAGTAAGGCAATTGCTGGGTGAGTTAAATGGGCTTAGCCCAAAGATTTCAGGTCTTCTTGGCTACCGAAGGGCACATAACTTATAGTCAAAAGTTGAATATAGTAATGACCAGTCGCGATTGTACAGAGTACAGTTTAGCCGATTTCAATTAACAAAAAGACGAAGCAAAAATGCAAAAGTGGACAAACTGTTCCAGTGCTGCTGGTAAGAGGCTAATCCGACGTATTTTGTGACGAGAAATCGAATGGTGCAAACCGCGTTGCTCTCCGACCAATTCTTTTGGCTGTAGTGACAATTGAATGATAATTTATGTCATAATCACGTGCCCAGCAACGGCTCTTACTCCATGGAAACCAGGGAAATTTGCAATTTTTCAACAGCTGCCGATGCCTGGCTCAATTCCGCATCTTTTGGCACCTTATTCATGTGGGTCTGTGGTCAGTTGTACTTTTTACAGCAGACTGTATCAAGTACCTTGTGTTTTTCACGTACAAATGGTGTGGTTTTTTCTACACGTAGATAAAGACATTGAGATTTTCTTGCACTTAGAAGTAAGGCAATTGCTGGGTGAGTTAAATGGGCTTAGCCCAAAGATTTCAGGTCTTCTGGGCTACCGAAGGGCACATAACTTATAGTCAAAAGTTGAATATAGTAATGACCAGTCGCGATTGTAGAGAGTACAGTGTAGCCGATTTCAATTAACAAAAAGACCAGGCAAAAATGCAAAAGTGGACAAACTGTTCCAGTGCTGCTGGTATGAGGCTAATCCGACGTATTTTGTGACGAGAAATCGAATGGTGCAAACCGCGTTGCTCTCCGACCAATACTTTTGCCTGTAGTGACAATTGAATGATCATTGATGTCATAATCACGTGCCCAGCAACAGCTCTTACTCCATGGAAACCAGGGAAATTTGCAATTTTTCAACAGCTGCCGATGCCTGGCTCAATTCCGCATCTTTTGGCACCTTACTGAAGTGGGTTAGTGTTCAGTTGTACTTTTTACAGCAGACTGTATCAAGTACCTTGTGTTTTTCACGTACAAATGGTGTGGTTTTTCTACACGTAGATAAAGACATTAAGATTGTCTTGGACTTAGTAGTAAGGCAATTGCTGGGTGAGTTAAATGGGCTTAGCCGAAAGATTTGACGTCTTCTGGGCTACCGAAGGGCACATAACTTATAGTCAAAAGTTGAATATAGT